>NC_134548.1:125323612-125626642 GCF_050624435.1 Tenrec ecaudatus | reverse complement strand
TTAGTGAATATATTTTTAACTAGAAGTACATGTGAACAACCATTGTTGTAGAACAGCACTTTCCAAACTCTCGGTGATGATGAGAATGTTCTTTATTTGTGATTTCCAATATGATAACCACTAGGATGTGTATCTATCAATCTCTTGAAATTTGACTAGTGTTATTGAGGAGTTGAATTTTAAAACTTATTTAATTACAATTTTAAAAAATATATATTTATATCATATCTCCATTGGCAGAGCAAATCCAGATCCCACCTATTAAGAATTCATTGAGCTATTATAGTGCTTCATGACATTATTGACATATAATAGATTTGGCCATTTCCTATCTTTCCTATTTAACTATCATTCAGATAGAGATCTTTAGTAAAATACAAATGCTAATCCTATGGTCTCAAAGGCAACTTAAATAAACAAATAGTTAACAGATACCTTCTTGCCAAGGGAAGCCAGCAATTGTACAGCGAGAATAAGTAAGGATTATAGTAAAGTCATAGAGAGGATGAGAGATAGAAAAGAGTCAAATGATGGAGTCAGACACATTTCATGGTAGCATGCTCAGATCAGCTCTGGTTGGCGGTCCATGTGAGAGAGAGACAGAGATATTTGATGCTAACCCAGGCTTTTATATTCTCTGGGGACATGCAAGCCCCCTAATTAAGGTGAGGACCCACGTCCCAGGAAGGGGCTATGCTTTTGGGAATACAGTAATGAGAAGGGGTGATCTAGGGGTATCCACGCAATAGGAAGAGGAGGGATGGGGGTATACATGTGGCAAGTTGGACGGATCCTAGATTCAGGATGGCAGCCTAACTTTGGATGTCACTGAGAAGGTTTGACTTGTTCCCTGGCTCAACTGATAGAGACCATTATCAGTAGGGTGTGAATGCTTGGTCCCAAGTCTCAGGGAGAAATAGTTTGTTGTCCCCAGCAGCAGGGAGCAGGGCCTACCCTGTAGTCTGGTGACTAACAGCCCTCAGGGAGAATGTCTGTAAGGATATGACCTCCCCCCATACCTTCTTTATGCTGGTCAGAATAAAATGGACAAGACACTCTGAGCATCAAAGAAATATGTGCATTAGTAGGAGAGATCCAATGATATACATAACAAGGCAATATATTATAGATAATAAATAAATAAAGGTGTCTAGGAAATTCCAAGAAATTTAAAAAATGTTTGAGTTACAGGCTTGAAAGAAAGTAAGGAAGGCAGCATGAAAGACATGGCAGGCAAGCCCCATCTTGAATAGGTTCCATATTCAACAGGCATAGATGTAGAGATGGGGCTGTGGGTGTTTGGACAAGATATACCAAGAAAATGAATGGCATAAGCAAAATCACAAAGAAGGGATAGCAAAGCTTCTTTTGGGTAATAGTGAGTGCTTCAGTCTGACTGCATTACACATATGAGAAGAGTGATTACTTAGGTAGGTTCAAGCTTATTTCTGGCACAATAATCTTGACTTTAATTTATTATCAGTAGGAAGAAAGATCAGCCACTTTCTTTTTTGTTAGACAACAAAAAACCTCACTGCCATTTTGTCAATTGTGACTCACAGTGACCCTATAGACCTTTGTGGGTTTCTGAGACTGTAGCTCTTTGGGGGAGTAAAAAGCCTAGCCGTTCTCCCATGGAGTGGATGGTGGATTCCAAATGCTGACCTTGAGGTTAGTAGCCCAATGTACAACCCTTATGCCACGAGGACTTCATTAGTCAACAGATTTAAGGACACCGGAGAAGCAATCGATTTCATGGTATAAGTAAAAGAAAACGTTCCAACTTGCTCAGTTGTCTTACCTTGGAGAGGTCACTTGTATCTTTAGATCCTGGGTTTCCAGGATATACGATGGAGAGATCATCTACCTCATAAGACTATTCTGAACATAAGGAAATAAGGAAAATGAAAGGCATTCCACAAGGTGTAAAGCAAGCTCAGTCAAGATATTAAAAGTTCATAACAAAGTCATCCCAGTTGTTTCTTATAGTGACATACACCCTGCAAACCAGAACAAAACAAACATTTAGCTTTAGCAACAGACACTAAAAACTGAACAAAAGAGAAAACTCGAAACCACAGTCAAAATAAGAATTCTTTAAGGGTTATAATTCCAATGGGCAAATAATAAGAAACAATCTGTGATTTGAGTGCTTGGATGTTTAAAGGAAGAAACACTACCCGGGTTAGTAATAATAAAGGTCATCTGGTCGAATATCATGGAGTGCTGATGGTGTCAATTAGTTTACTCTGTTGGCCAGCCAACTGTATGGAATTCTGCAGTTTGAACCCACCAGGCACTGTGAGGGAGAAATATGAAGGTTCCTGCGCCCATAGGAAGCAACAGGGGAGGTCTGGGCCCACAGTTTGAACCCACCAGGCACTGTGAGGGAGAAATATGAAGGTTCCTGCACCCATAGGAAGCAACAGGGAAGTTCTGGGCCCAAGGTCACCATCTGTCAGGAATGATTCCATGGCAGTGCGATTCAGTTGGGTATTTTTGTTGTTGATTTTTAGGCTAACCTCCCAAATCAGATGTTCGATTCCCCACCAAATGGTTGGTCATGCTATGTGGTCAAGAAGTCTTTCAGGTCCAATGCAAGCTATTTAATTTATCTTGAAATTCGGTTAGAAATTCTTTCAGACTGCATAATGTGACATCATCACTCACTAGATATGCAACACTTTTAGGTATGGTAAATCTCAAGATAAGAATGGCAGCAGACAATTTTATTTGCCCTCATTGTTGTGTAAATTTGCCCTGATTTTGAAATGACTGAAGCCATCCCTCCAAAACAAAAAAAACTAGCTGATTGTCATAGAGTTGATTCTGACTCACAGCAACCCAAAAGACAAAGTTGAATCACCTCTTTGTGTTTCTGAGACTGTAAATCTTTTTTTAAGTAGTGTTATTGGAATACTTCATACATAATATAATTTAATCAATCAATACTTATATGTTTTATTGTTTTGTGGGTTAGAAGATGTCATATGATTTATTTTTCCATATCCCTACTGCACCGCTGTACATCCTCTGGTATAACCAGGTCTGCAAAGTAGAATTGGGGTCATGATAATTGGGAGGGGAGGAAGCATTCAGGAACTAGAGGAAGGTTTTGAGTTTCATTGTTGCTACACTGAACCCTTAGTGACTCATCTCCTCCCCACTACCCCTCTGGAAGGAATGTCCAGCTGTCTACAGATGGGCATTTGGTCCCCATCACGCACTCCCCCTCATTCACGGTCACGTGATTCTCACCACCACCCAATCTTTGTTGTTTAAGACCTGGTCTCCTCTGCCCTTCACGATCACCTATGTTAGTGTGCTGCTTCCGTGTGGGCTTTGTTGCTTATGGCCTAGATGGCCGCTTGTTTGCTTTCAAGCCTTTAAGTCCCCAGACGCTACATCTCTCAGTAGCCGGGCACCATCAGCCTTCTTCACCACACTTGCTTATGCACACTTTCGTCTTCAGCGATTATGTGAGGCGGGTGATCACACAATGATTGTGTCATATGATTTTTAAGGGTGCCAATTGTTTCTGTGTGTGTGTGTGTGCACATGCATGCCCGTATGTGTGGAAATTATTTGAGGTAATTCAGTGGTATGGAAATATTTTATTTATAAATAGTTTTATTGGAATATACTTCACATACCATTCAATGTATTTGTACAATCAATTCAGAATGTTGATGCAATCATCACTACAATCCACTTCAGGACATTTTCTTCCCATACTCATTGTTGTTAGCTCTCCATTTCCTCTACCTTCCCTGGGCATCACTCTACGCAATTATAAATCCAGTTGCCCTCCCTATAGATCTACCTATCTTAGATTTCCTATATAGTAAATCATATAGAAATAGAAAATAGAAAACCAGACAGAATTCTGCAGGGTCAAGTTATAGAAACACTTCCTTCAGAAGTGTCAAGACCTAGATGAAGGATCCACAGCAGAACAATAGCTTTGTATTTTGTTAGTTTTGTTTAATTGAAGCTTCTATTCTTTTGTACCAATGCTTTTTGACTTACCATGTTATTTATGGAAAAAGATAGGTACATGGTAAAGAAGGGTATGTGAGATAATGGAAAGTGCTATCATGGAATTTTAAGCCTCAGCTCCCTGGTATTATTTTTACCTTGTCCTGTGACCTTGAGCATGCTACTTCCTCACTCTAGTCTTAAATTTATCTGAGTACCAAGTGGGGAGTTTGGAGTAGATCATCCATTCGCAAACTTTAGTATGCAAGGCAATTGCCTGGGGTGTTTGTTATAAAATCCACTTCCTGTAGCACCACCTACAGATTTTCTGGATCGGAATCTCTGGAAGTGAGGGCACAGAAATAGGTATTTTTTTAAACAAACTTCCACAGTGGTTCTGATGCATATGGTTCTTGGACCATACTTTAAGAAGCCTTGAGCTCCATGATTCTTTCAAGCGCTCATATTCCAGGACAGAGGGACAAAATGTGTTTAAACATGTCTCTTTAAAGAAAGAACAGAAGTTGAAGGAATGATATCTCTACTTGATTCATTGAGTCAGCAAATGTTTATTTAAACAATTGACAAACAACCAAAACTTATTGCTATCAAGGTGTTTCCAACTCATAGCCATCCTCTATAAAGTTTCTGAGGTTTGACGTTTTTATGGGTACAGAAAACCTCACCTTTCACTCTCTGAAAGGCTGGGAGCTTTGAACCATGAACCTTAAAACTAGCAGTTCAATGCAACACTTACCCAATAGTGCCACCAGAGCTCCTTCACCCAAGCCAAACCAAACTCACGTCTATAATGTTGAGTCCAACTATAGTGATTCTATAGGGCAAAGTAGTACCACTGACCTTGTAGTTAGCAGCCCAACTCATAATAAGTGCTATCAAATAGGTCTGTGTCTGGAGCCTTGTTGTTCCAAATGGTTAAATACTTACTTGGTTGATAACAAAATAGTCGATGGTTCTAACACACTAAAAGATATGACAGTCTGCTTATATAAAGAACGCAGCCTTGAAAACCATATGGGTCAGTTCTAGTCTGTCCTATGGTACTGCTATGTGTTGGAATCAAGTCAACAACAATCGGTAATTATGTGTCTATTGAGACCATTTTTTTGTTTTATTGATTTTGGTGACTTGAAAGAAATGGATAAATGGTCAACTAATGAAGAGTAGTATCTTTTAATATTTGAACTAGCATTTAGTAGTATATATCTTTAGATACTGAAGTAAGAAGCTTTTTAAGATTGTTCATAATATATATAAAGGGTGATCAACCCATCAGTGGATTATTAGGAAAATTTTGACATGGCATTGAGTCAATTCTGCTTCTAATAATGACCCTATATGCCAAGGTAGAATTTCTTAGAGTGTTTCATAGGCTGTAAGAACCGATTACAAGGATCTACATGTGCCCTCCTCCCTGGGGGATGGACAACAGAAAAGGGGTTGAAGGGAGACGTGGGACAGGGCAAGATATGACAAAATAATAATTTATAAATTATAAAGGGTACATGGGGGGGCGGGGAGGGAGGAGAAAAATGAGCAGATGCCAAGAGCTTAAGTTGAGAAAAATGCTTTGAAATTGATGAGGGAAAAGAATGTACAGATGTGCTTTATACAATCGATAAATATATGGATTGTGATAAGAATTGTATGAGTCCCTAATAAAATGTTAAAAAAAAGAGCAAATGGGAAGGTCTTCCCAAGTCCTATGAAACAACTGGTTGATTTGAATCTCTCACCTGTCAGTTCACAACCTAGTACTCATCCATCATGCCCTAAGAGCTCTTTAATGGATAAATAAATTGAATATACATACACTGACATATTATTTGACCATAAAATGGAATGTAATATTGTTACATGATATGACTTAGATGAACCTTGAAAACATATTGAGTAAAGGAAACCAGTAACAAAAGAGCACAGATTTTGATCCTTTTTAATGAAATATCTATAATAGGCAAATCAATAACCACAGAAAATAGATTAGTGGTTGTCTCGGGTTGGTTGTCGGTTAGGACAAATGGAGAATGACTGATAATTAGCATGGATATTTTGAGGGGAGTACAGTGATTTAGAAATTCATTCTCTCCATGGTTGAACATATGTGGATATGTTTAAAACCATTAGCTTGTATTCTTTAAACAGGTTAAATGTATGGTATGGGAATTGTATCTCAGGAAAGCTGTTGTATATATAGTTTAAAAGAAGCCATGCGATTACTTGTTACCTCTTCAGAAATCTGGAAAAGGGTATACCAAACCTTAATCTATATAAATGGAAAACCAAACCTATATCGTTATTAGCCTCTTCTTAATATGCACATATCATAAATCAGACCCTGATTCCCATTTTAGGTGGACCTTGAACTCCATCTTTTGTGATTTTGGGTCACTGAAGTAATTAGTTAGTTCATAGGATGGCAGCCTTAGTTGCATTTGTTTTAAAGTCTATTCAAGCATTTTTGTCCATTAATAAACCACAGCAGTTGGCATGTCTGCTCTAGACTGTGGCCACGTCTGTAGTTGTGTAGCAGAGTAGACATGTCTTTAACAGAACGGTATTTCATGCAAATGAAAGTACACCAATATTTAGACAGAAAATGCTGTACTTCAGATTGAATAAAATGTTCCAAGTCTAGCTTTGGATATCTACAACTATTTCCTTATCTTCCTGTGGCAAGAGGCCCTGTGTTCTCCCTATAGGACATTCAGGGTAGTTTTAAACTTCAAGTCTTAGTTCTAAGTGTCATAGGAGGAGTTGGCATTTAGTAGCTTTTTCAGAATGTACCCACAGTTTGTGAAGAAGTATCTATTTTTTGCATCATTGTGTTCCCAGAAATTAGTGCCATGCGGTACAGTGTTCAAATTTTTTAATACCTGTTTAAGGAAAGAAAGTCGTCTGCTTCCTTTCTATTGCAGACCTGGAAGCCCTACCTAGCTTCAGGCACATAGGTCTCTGGGCTTGCTTTTCCATTCCAAGTTCCAGAAGTTAACATGCAGATTAAGCTCTTTGCTACCTCCACACAGGCCTGCAGGGTATGAATTTTCAAATCCCTAAATATTAATCACATGCCCAAACCTGTTAACCAATAGCTGGTCTATAAGCCATGTAAAGAGATTAGAAACATATAGGAATGTATGAAAAGCAAAACAAAAACCTTGACGGCATATAGATTAAAATTTAATCTAATTCTGTTGAGTTTCAACTCTCCTATCATTTTTCTTAGTGGTCTAAGTAAATGCTATTCAGGGGACCTACTCAGCAGTGGAAAAATGGGAGCAGTCACCAAGTGTGCTTCGAATTTCTAAATGGCATAGTACCTTCTTCATAAAGATCAAAATGTGAACCTTTTGCTCCTTTCACTTCTGTAATTTTAACAAACCCAAATCCTCCTACCTCTTGGAACTAATAGGAAATTGAAGGCCAGGCACCTATTTGCTGTGAAAGTTGTTGATTATATCGGAGATTTACAGTTTTAAACATTTTTACATTTGTGTAGCCCTTAAAAATTTTTACAGCACTTGAATGTCAAATATATCATGTGAGCTTCAGAATGGCCTGTTAAGCTAGCAGAGTAAGCTACAAAAATACTAGAATTTCAAGCCTCAAAGTCTCTAAAGAGGAACAGTTAAACCCCACTTGTCAGATGCTGCAATTGAGACCGCCAGAAGTTCCATGGTTGGTTCAAGCCAGTACTGCCGCATTTCATATATGTGCGGCATTCGCTTTACACATATATGATGACACTCAGAGGTTGAGCACACTATTCCAACCACTGCAGTGCTCCAGATTGGCAGGCAACCGTTAGAACCTGGAAGTCCCTGCCTGGGGTTCCTAAGCATGCACGTCTCTCTCCTTCAGTTCCTTTTCTACCCTTCCATTTGACTCCTGTCATTGATGCTACTACAATCTTCTAGATATGTACACCTTTGGCAGCCTCCAAAGCACTTAAACTCCCATCAAAAGACATGCCATTTCTTCATCTGAGAATCTTATTGTAACGTTGCCTTCTGTATTTCAGGTTGCCTGTGGGACCTTATTGATTGTAGTGCATTCCGAAGAACTAAATGTGTGTAAAATAGTATATGGGTCACTGACAAAATGCAAAACTTTAATTAATGAATTTCACTGGTTGACACTGTCAAGCATTCAAGCTTGAAGTATAATATCACTTGTTTTACCATGTTCTTTACTTGTAATGTCTATAAAATGAGCAGTCATCCAAATGAAAAAGTGATGACAGAACATAGAAGTTCATGCAGGAGGCGACACAAAGGGAGATGGATTATAGCGACCCATGCAAAATGAGACCAGAGAGGGCTAGGAGAAGGACATAATCCAATGGAGCAGCAGCAGGCAGGGGCAGCGTTCCACTGTAAAGGAACAGTGAGGTTTAATCAAGCATCAGGCTGCAGTTAGGGGGTTCAGAGATGATTTGGACTCACAGCAGCCCACTGTACAACAGAACAGAAAACTGCCGAGTTCTGAATCATCCTTGAATTGTTGCTACCATTGCATAAGCCCCAAACCTTGGGAGTCTTACTCTTCTTCACTGACCCTCCACATACCATCCATGATGTCCTTCTTCAGGGACTGGTCTCCCTGGATCACATGTCCAAAGGATGTGAGACAAAGTCTCACCCTCGTCACTTCTAAGGAGCAGTCTGTCTATACTTCTTCCAAGTCAGATCTGCTTGTTCTTTTGTCAGGCCCTGTCCTTTCAATAGTCTTTACCAGCATCAATTCTTCTGTTCTTTTTACTTATGCTACATCTCTTGTATGCCCATGAGATGATGGAAAAGATCATGATTTAAAACTGATCTGCTATGTAAACTTTCACCTAATTCACTACGTGTGTGTGTGTGTGTGTGTGTGTGTGTGTGTAAAACCAAGGCTAGGGTCAGGTGCACCTAACGTTCCAAAGACCTCTTTGTTTTTTTAACAATTCACAGATAGTTTTCTCATAGATTTCCCCACTGCAATATGTTGTTTTATTTCTAACAGCTGTTTCCATGGGTGTTGATTGTAATTCCAAGTAAAATTATATCCTTAACAAGGTCAATATTTTTTCTCTATCACGATTTCACTTATTGGTCTAGTTGTGAGGATTTTTATTTTCTTTACATTGAGTTATAATCCATACTGTAGTCTGTGATCTTCCTCAGTAATTGCTTCATGTACTTTTGGATTTCAGTGAGTAGAATTAAGTGATCATTAGTGAACAATTAGTATAATTATTTGTTGATGAGCCGTCCTCTCTGCTGTTTTCTTCTTAATGTAGTCCAGTTTCTCAGATTATTTGCATAGCACACACATTGAGTTAGTACAGTGAGAAGATACAACCCCGATGGACACCTTTCCTGATTTAAACCAGGCAGGATTCCTGTGTTATATTTGAATGACTGTCTCTTGGTCTATGAACAAGTTTTGCTTGAGCACAGGGAGTGTTGTGGAATTCCCCTTCTTTGGAATGTTAATATTATTTATCTTTTTTAAAGTCCCACTGCCATCCAGTCATAATGGGTTACATCTTGGGCTGCTAACTGCAAGGTCAGTGGTTCAACCTCACCAGGCGTTCAGGGGGAAAAGTTTGAAGCTGTCTCTGTCTACAAAGATATACAATCTCAGGGTGGCTATGAGAAAATGTTTAGTGGTGATTAAGTCATTGTAGAAGAACAGAAACCATGGTGGAAGGGAGACAACAGTTGGTGAAAGATATAAAATAATAATAATTTATCATTTATTGAGGGGTCACAAAGGTGGGTTGCAGAGGGAGGGAAAAAAGAGGAGCTGATACCAAGGGCGCAATAGAAAGTAAATATCTAGAAAAAATGTTGGCAGCATATGTACAAATATGCTTGATACAACTGATGTGTGGATTGTTATGAGTTGTAAGAGCCCCCAATAAAATGAACTTTTATTTAAAATATTAAAAATTGTTATTGTGTGTGTGTCTACAGTCCTCATTGGAGCTGTGCCAAAAGAGTAGATCTGGGTAATGCTGGAGATGAATTAGGGATCCTGTACATTAGACAAGAAGTCCTAGTGACCCAGTGGTCAAGTGGTTATCTGTTAGTAATAGCCTAGGAGACCCTGAATCAGAATCTACTGGAGGGCACCAGGGTAAATCAGGGTTTGTGAGTGAGCCGTAGGGGAGACATCATGAATTAAATTGTGATGGGAGCAGCACAGAGTGGGCCCTAGAAATTTGGCTAATATAGATATGGTGTGCATAATATTTTTTCTTGCTCCCTTGGCTTACTCTCACTCTAATTGATTGTTCTGCCTTTAAAATACGCATTCTTCCCTCTACTATGTCTTAAGTTTATATGTATACCATGTATATATATCATATGTATATATACATTGTATGTATATATCACATGCATATATATTATATATAGTATGTGTATGTATGTCTTGTTTATATGTATGTATATGCTCTTGTTGAAAATACACAAAGCATTTATATGATTCGATAGTATCTACATGAATAATACAGTCACATTGATTATATTCAAGTCGTGCAAACATTCCCACCCTCCTTTCCCAAATTGCCGCTTCCCCATTGACATCAACTCACTGCCTCCTGTTTCCTACTTAACCTTTTGAATTGCTGTTGTCAATTCGATCCTATGTAGCTAGTTCTTTAAAAGAACTATCAAACCCTGCCTGACGGCTTAATAACATGCTTCCCAGGTCATAATTTTGAGAAATGTTGAAATTCATCTAAATTTGCATTATACATGGTCCCTACCAGCTCTTAATGCTTTCTACTAGACTGCTATTACCCAAACCAGGTGCTCTCGAGATACATGGGCTGATATATGGGCTAATGGGGACCCCAGGCGTGTAAGAGTGAACTGTGGTCTGCTGAGTTTTCCATGGCTTATTTTTCACAAGTAGAATGCCAGTCTTTTCTTCCAAGGTACTTCTGGATGGACTCAAACTGCCACCATTTCAGTGAGCAGCTGAGTACATTAACTGTTTGTTAAAACCCCTAAATCACTGCAATCGATTCCAACCCATATGGACCCTATATAGGGTTTTCAACACTTAAGTAAATATGGGAGCAGATAACCTCATCTTTTTCCCACAAAGTGGCTGGTGGGTTTGAACCATTAACCTTTCCTCATTTAGCAATCCCAAGCTTGACTATCAGGGCCACCACGTCTCTAACGTTTATTTTTGTCCCTTGCTGTCGCCAGTTTTCAAGTCACCAGCAACTTATCTGAACACCCATAGGAATTTTCGCTGGGCTGAAAAGTCAAACATTTTTGTTATGTATGCATTATTATGGAAATCTTTAATATGAACAAAATCATTTTGCTGTTTGAGAGCACCTTCTAGATTGCTTGCTTTGGAAAATTCTGGAGCTTGGTCTTTATGCTTTTTCTTTTTTAATTATACAAGCAATTTTCTCAGTTTTTCTTTTACCTTTTGAGTTGGGCTGAAAGAACCTCTTCTTTTAGCTGCTATTCCCTACATTCATGAGTGCATTCTCATTAGGTTGATGGAAAACAGCTTCTCAATTCTGAGCACAGTGAAGGGAAAGATAGCATCTTTCAAAGACTATATGATCTTCACCTTGTGAGAGGAACAGTGTGCTTTTAAGATGTGGAGCCCCATGAAGGACAGGATTACTCCATCAGAGATGCCCCCCCCCACCAGTATCACCACTTACTAGTCCTGAGACTACAGGCTTATCCCAGTTATCAAATATGTGCAATAGAGGTACCTACCTCTGAGCATTGGGGGAATTAAGTGAATGATATGTATAAAGATTGTAGAATAGTCCCGGACTTTGCTGTTATTTCACTAGCAACCACTACCACCATAGAGTTGGCACTATGTGCAACTGAATGAAACATCGCCTAATCCTGCATCGTCCTCAATATTGTTGTTATGCTTGAGCCCCTTGTCGCACCTACTTTGTCAATCCCCTTCCTTGGGAGTCTGTGACGTAGGCATGTGCACTGTATGAAAGCAATTGGGGAATTGGCATGCTTGCCTCTTCGTTAAGAACTTCTCTTCTAATCACTTGGCTGCTAATCGAAGGGTTGGAGCTTAGAGTCCATCCCAAAGCACCTCGGAAGAAGGGCCTGTTGATTCCCTTTTAAAAACTAATGGCTGAAAACCTTATTGAGCACAGTTCAGGACTGAGTACAAGGCGTCCGTTAGTAGGAACACAGCAGTATACATTTTAACTAGCATTTCAGGCTATTTTGAGACAGGCAGTTTACAGAGTTCCTTTGGGAACATTAGCACTCTTCCTTCTCCATTGCATTGGTCTTTAGTAATCATCTTTGAGGACTGCTCAGATATGAATGGTATGACTTGTACTATACTATGTGGGACAAAAAGCACAAACTATGAAATATCTCTCAGTTCGTCAGAATGGATTTGCACAGATATGCATCCTCTCCCTCCTGACCAGGGGCAGGTCATTACAAGGTGGCAGTAAAGGGTTTTAATCTGTACTGCAAAGAAGTATCATCTGTAGCTATAGAAGTAAGTAAAGTCTCAATTAAGCAGGTGTGGAAAGAATTTTTGACAATAGATATCGTTCCTTCGACCTTTGTAGCATTAGTCTTGCATTTATCTGCCAACAGCCACAAGCAATGGTAAGAAGGAAAAAGCTTAGATTTTGTAGTAGGCAGTTATTATGTGACTGGAGGTTAATGAGTCTCTTTGTTGTCATTTTTAAAAGTGACAAAATGTTTAATTTAATTGCTTTGAAATAAATTTCTGTTCTCCCATATCTGAAAAGAGAAAAATGAAGGTTTCAAAGAATTTTAAATTCTCATTTGTTCCTTAGCTCGTGCTGCACCACACCCGGCTCTCCACTCGCAGAAATGGACCTTTTCATTCCATATGATTTTCTAGGTCTCAGTGGCATTTTAAAATGAACCCTGGTAGTGCTGTCAGGTAAGCATTGGCCTGCTAACCAATGGGTCATCAGTTCAAAGCCACCCGGAGAGTGATTGCAGCCTTAGAGATCTGATATAGGGTTGCTATGATTTGGAATGGTCTGCGTGGCAGAGGCTTTTGGGTTGGGTAGCATTTTGAAAACCACGAACCACTATGTTCTGCCTGGCTTCATGCCCACTGCTTCATTCTCCATCCTCCTACCTCTCTCCCATGCGTGATCTTTAGACTTCTAATCTTTTCTATTTCTTGAGACTTTCTCTTTTCTCAGGTCATTGGGACCACCTCTGAATTTTCTGACAAACTTGGAAAAGTCTCCAGTTTGTATAGCCATTTATCCTCAACCCCAGAGAGAGTGCTACCCACTCACTGGATCAAGCTCATTCCCACTCAAAGAGACCCTATGGGACAGAATAGCACCCCACGCTTGTGTTTCCAAGGCTGCCGATATTTGTAAGAGGAGAAAACCTCCTCTTTCCCCATCAGAATGGCTACTGGGTTCTACAAGCTGACCTCGGGGCCATGGGTCACCCTTAGAGAGACTAGACTACCAGGAATATGAAAATAGAGAAACAAGCATCCTAGAAAGTTCATCTGTTTGTAATCCAGAGAAATCTGCAATCTTCAGCTTACTTCTACAACCGTATTTTATCTTTGATCTAGACCAGTGTTTCCCAAAGTGGGAGAACAGATCCCTTAAGGGACACTGGACTAATTGGGGGGTGGGGTTGCAGAAGGCTGTGAAGGTGGATACCTACACTTTACCTGAGTTCATGGGCTATAGGACAAACATTTTTCACTATGGGGAGGGGGGGCAAGAGGAGGAATGCTGAGTAATGTTTTACTCTGAAAAGGGGGTGGTAGGTCAGATAAGTTTGAGAACCTATGATATAGATAAATTTCATGCACTCTTTTGTTTTTCAAGGGTAATTGAAATATATTTTGTTGTTCTTTTTCAAGTTTGGTGAGTTAACTCTTAATTAAAGAGAAAACTCACGGGAGATACTATTACTAAAGTGAAGTTCATGAACCTAAATGAGATTAATGATGCACAGCATCGTGGGGACAAACGAATACTCTATATGCCAGAAGGCCTTACCTTTCAGAAATCCAAATCACAGTCTGAAGTCTGACTTTTCTTTGTTTTCTTCTTCTGACTTTTCTTTACATGAGGTTTTCCTCAAATATAGCAGGAAACCTTGTTTTTTCAGATGCCGAAATTCCAATTTCAGGCAACCACATTATTTTCGCTATGCATAAAATTTTGAGAAGGAACAAAAGTACTATCCAAGACAAAATTCCTTTGAGGAGAGTAGAAAGGCTATTTTTTTCTTCATTCTTGGTTTTATGTGAAATCCAACTGTCCATAGTCAGTGTTTTTGAGGTATTGCTACAATATTTCAAGGTTACATTTAAATGTTGTTTATGCCATCTAGGTTAGATTTATATGCTTGTGCCAAATTGATCCTTTATTTGGTTTTAGGAATTCTTTTTTTTCAACTTGTTGTACGATCTATTTTGGTTTTTGTTAATTATTAGTAAATATGCTTATGGATAAAGACTCAAAAGGAAATAATAATTTCAGCAAGGAAACCTTTAGCAATTACATGGATAAGGGTTTGGCTTACAGCTTTAACAGATCAATTGAAAAGAAATGAAAAAATAGAGAAAGAAAGAAAAAGTAACAACCCACATAGTCCCTGTTGTGAAAGTAAACCACCTGTTGGCCTTCATAAGGACTTTGAGACTGCAGCCCTGGTAGAGGAGTGGGTTAGGCAGAGGGCTGCTAACCAAAAATATGGTAGTTCAAACCCACCAGCCACTCTGCAGGAGCAAAATGAGGCCATTGCTCCCATAAATATTATTTACAATCTGAGACCCTCTAAAAAGCAGTTTCTACTCTCCCCTATATAGGGGCTACTATGAATTGAAATCAGTTTGATGGCAGTGACTTTTGGAATTTGAGGCTAGTTATCAGATTCGGCCTTTATTCCTGGAGTGGAGTGAGTAAATGACTTACTTAAATTTCAAGGAGTTGTCATTTGCACTGACACTAATGGAAGTGGGAGGTTTGACATCATACAAATCATTAACATTGGCAAAGTGAAGAAAAACAAACTGCCATTATACTTGACGCCCTTCCTATCACCCACATTAGCCTTAGTTATGTCTTTATCCTTGACATATTTAACAGAATTGTTACCAGAAGGCACCGTTTATTGAATGGATGAAGCAACTATCATTATCTAGATGGAACATTGTTAAAAATACAATAGGACCATGATAGGAGCTTCAAATCAGATCTTCCCTCTCCTCAACTAAATAGAACCAAAGCCTATACCAGCAACTATGAGGATAGGGACACAAACACATGAGCTCGTTGCAGTGTTCTTTTGTTATTTTTAAAGGTGTAGCACATATCAAATGATTGAAAAAAAACCCTATGATCAGCAATGTTAGGATAACCAAGGATGCCAAAAGAATTCTGGGCGATAACTCGGAGATTTGCATTCTAGGGGTAAGTTCTGCCACTGTCTAAAACAAAAAAACCAAGCCAAATCCATTGCCATCTGATTTATTCTCACTCATATTTATGCGGTATAGGGATTCTGGGGCTGTAAATCTTTATGAGCACAGAAAGGCCCCTCTTCCAAAACAAAACAAGCACACACACACACACACACACACACACGTAGATTTTATGGACTATTGGGCAAACATATGAAATGACTCTGATCTACCCAGAAACCATCTTATCTATTTCTTTTCTTCTCTGTTTTCTAAGGTGAGTGTCTGCTTTTTCTGATTATTTCCCTTGATTTCTCAGGTGTTATATGGGCAAACAAATACTATTAGTATTGGGCTAGCATTAAACAATGAGGAGGAGAAACTTAAACATAGACCTCGTCACCCTCCTCTTCCCCCACCACCATCACCATCAAAGAGTACAGAAACATTGCAGCAACAAATGCTAAAATGAACCCCAAATGCCCACCTTCCACCATGCCTACAGATTCTTTGTTTTCACATGTGTCTGAACTGTAAGTTACAAGACATTCCAATGAAAATAATACTTGGGGATAAGCTGTATAAAATACTCACCAACATACACTGATGCTGTCCCTGGGAGTGAAAACCTGCTGGCATCAATGATGAAATACCCTTTGTGTAAAAGGCAACAGTGTTGAATGTATAGAAAAACAACAAAAAACCCTTCCTAAATTATTTCCTTGGGTGCTGGCGATGGTGGTGGCGGTGTGTGTTTAAACAGAAAAATGTCCAATACAGTGGTGTTTGGCCATATATTTCATTTCAATTTTCATTTGCAGTTGTCTTTGTTGTAGGGAGAAATTTTTAAATCAGTTTCTACATGAAGGTCAGATAACACTGTGAACAAAAGTAATTTCTTTATGATAATATCAAAACAGAAACATTGCTGTCCTTAAATTATGAAGCATGTTTCCCTTATCTGCAGTACAATTGTATGTATGACTTAATAGAACCTGGAAGTATATCTTATTTATGCTACTGGTGTATTCAAGAATTCTTTATCATTTAAGACCTGAAGTTCCTATATTGACTAAGAATGAGACCAGATGGTAGGGTGTTTAAAGTATAAATTCTGTTATTTTTAAAGGAAGTGTAGGAATTACTTTAGATTTTTCTAAAGTGAATAAAACAGATAGTATTGACATCTTTCACCCTTTTGTGGGTTAGAAGAGGTCGTATGATTTTTACGGGCTCCAATTGGTGTGTGTGTGTATAAATGCAAGCACAGAGCAGTGGAAATTATTCAAGGTTGTTCAGAGGTACAAAAGTGTTCTTTTAGTACAATTTACTTGTTTAATCATATTAGAAAAAATTGTGCAATCATCACCTCAATCAATTTCAGAGCAGTTTTCCTTGCATTCATTGTTGTTAGTTCTCCATTCCCCCCCATCCTTCTTTACCAAGTCCCCGGGCAGGTATCGCTCCAGTTGCTGTCTCTATAGACATGCCAATCCTGGATTTCATACACAGGAAATCGTACAAACACACAAACAAAAACCCCAACAATGAAGACCAGACAAAACAAAGAAAAACTTCAATCAAAAACAAGTTGAAAATCTTTTAAAAACTGAAACTTTAAAATAGGTCCAAAATGAGATCAAATGGTAGAACATTACATTGTAACCTAACTCACTGCCACTGAATCCAGTCCAACTTAGTTCAGCTTCCATGACCGAGTAGACAAAGCTCTTTGATAGCAGGCTAGTCACATCTCTTGTGCTATGTTAGAGGGTATTCACTGGAGGCTTCTTCCATGTGTCAATTCTGAAATGGATTTTGAGCTTCCATTTTCATTCCTAGCCTTTTGCAAACCACCTATTCACAATTTAAGATCTGAAGCTGTTCTTTCCATCAGTCTTGGATTTTATTATTTGTAATTGTTTGATTGAACAGCCTGGTGTGCTTCTCTACTTAGAAACATTTCACTTAGAAATCTGCTTATTTTAAGAGAAGCCTTTAAGACCCTAAACTGTATTCTCTCTGATAGCCGGGCACTATCTGGGTTCTTCACCATACTGTGCTATAGTACCTATATCGTCAGAGATCTCTCCAGGAGGGTGAGCGTTGAGCACGTCCATGTCATAAGAAATAATATTTCATAGATTGAGGCCAGAGCTAAGTGGGAGTCCAAAATTCATTCTTATATTTATGGTTTCTATATCCATTCTTATATCTATGGCTCATTTTAAAGACATGATTATCACTTTATGATAGAAAACTTTATAAATCATTCCCCTGGGGCATATTGATAATGTCAATTAATTTAGCTAATGATATAGAACTTAAAACACTGTTGAGAAAAGGAAATCATAGAAGTATAGGCTGGCTTCATACCATAGTGCATGAATTGTTGCCTTGCACAGGCTAAACTCTTAAGTGACTGGACACTATTTACATGAACTATGGGGGTTGAGAGTAGGGGACATTTTTCAACAAAGCTCATTAACAAAGGTAGAATCGTGCAAGGAGGGCATTGAAATAGTACATATATGGTACTCCCAGGCAACCATTCATTAGATACCCTCAAAGCAAGGGATATGAACCAAAGTTCAATGACCACCAACTCCATAACCTTCAGAATGCAGTCTTCTTCTTACACTAGGGCGGTTCAGCTTTAAGTCCAAGGGAGTATGTTGGTTGCTGATATACACTGGTACAGATAGGAACTGGAGACACAGGGAATTCAGGGCAGATGATCCCTCTAGGACTACTGATGTGAGTGGCGATACTGGGAGGGTAGAGTGAGAGTAGGTTGGAAAGAGGGAAACAATTACAAAGATCTACATGTGATCTCCTCCCTGGGGGACGGACAGCAGAAAAGTGGGTGAAAGGAGAGGTCGGACAGGACAAGATATGACAAAATAATAATTTATAAATTATCAAAGGCCCTTGAGGGAGGGGAGAGTGGTGAGGGAGGGGACAAATTCAGACCTGATGCCGTGGGCTTAAGTAGAGAGTAAAAGTTTTGAGAATGATGAGGGCAGTGAATGTACAGATGTGCTTTACACAATTGATGTATGTATGGATTGTGATAAGAGTTGTATGAGTCCCTAATAAAATGATTTAAAAAACTTCCAGAGGTGAGATTGAGGCAGTTAAGTTTGCTTGATGGGTTTCCACATCAAATCCTTCCGGTGTGGCCTATGACATATGTTGGTGAGCCTCAAAAGGTAAGATTCTGTAGTGCCAGTAATCTATGTATAGCACACAGCCTGGATCATCATTGAATGACTGGATAGAAACTAGGTCAAAAGTTTCCAAATAGGAAAGCTGTACCAGATGTGTTCTCTCCTTGGATTCTTCTATTTAAAAAATCCTTTTATTGGGGCTCTTACAGCTCTTATCAGAATTCATCCATCCATCCATTCTGTCAAGCACATTTGTATATATGTTGCCATCATCAGTTTCAAAACATTATCTTTCGACTTGAGCCCATAGTCTCCCTTTGGATCTTTTGTATTGTGAAGCGCTTTGTTCAGATGGAAAATGGCCTCTCCAGGTTTACTCATCAACAGACATTTAATCCCTCTTTCCAAGGCATACATGCCTCTCCCTTTCCTCGATATAGATGTGCATAAAATGGGCTGATATACATTTTATGGAAACTAGGCAGGCTCTCTACCTCTTTGCTTGTGAGACCTGATTAGAAGATTACATGACCTGGGAGCAGAAATCAGGTTTTATCTTGTTGCTTATCATTATAGTAGTGGACTTATACAATGCTTTTTAAAATCCTTTTGTGATTGACTAATTGCATTCAGCATGATTTCCAAGTCCATTATGTCATGAGATGTTGCATCACAGTTTGTTAAGGATGTATAATAGTTGATTGTATGTACCAGAGTTTCTTTTACTGGTGTGCATTTGGTCTGTTTCCAACATCTTACTATTGTGAGCTGAGCTGCAACGAACATAGGTGAGCATACTTCTGTTTGTGTTCTCTCCTATTTCTTTGGGGTATCTGTTCAGCTAAAGTATTTCTGGGTCATATGGTATTTTTATCCACAATTGTTTTAGATATTACCCTATGGCTTTCCAAAATGGCTGCACAGATTTGCAAGTCCACCCACAGTATTTAATTGTTCTGATCTCTGCACCACTCCAGCATTTGTTGTCATGTTTTTTACAATGGTACTCTCATGGGTGCTTTGACTTGCATCTCTTGGATAGCTAGTGATTGTGAACATTTCTTCATGTGTTTGTTAGCCACCTGAGTGTTATCTCTTGTGACGTATCTATTCATGCTCTTTACCAACCTGTTAGGTGAATTATTATTTTTTTTCTTATTGAGGTACTTCAGAATTCTATAGATTTTAGTAATTAGTCTCTTGTCCATTGTGGCATTGCTGAAGATCCACCGCCAAATTAATGGCCTCTTGCTTTAACCTTTTAATGAAGCCTTTTGATGTTCACAGGTGTTTTAATTTTAATAGGTCCCAGCCATCTCGTTTGTCTTCCAGTGCGTGCTTCTTTTGTTCTATTTGGTGTATGTGTGTACCCTGCAATAGGACCTTTAGGTTTGTCCCAATTTTCTCATTGATGATCCCTGCAGTCCTGGGGTTTACAATCAGGTCTCAAGTTCATTTTTGTGCTTGTGGCTAGGTGTGCATCCTGTTTCAGTCTTCTGCAGACGGAGATTGACTTTTTGTAGCACCATTTGCTGAAAAGGGTGTCCTTTTCTTATTGAATGATGTTAGGTCCTTTGTATAAAATCAGCTAACTATAGGTGGATGCTTTGATTTCTTGGTTTTCTATCCTGTTCCATTGGTCTATTTATTGCACCATTGTACAGTTATTGCACCATTATACCAGTACCAGTCTCTTTTGACAACCGTAGCTGTGTAGTAGGTTTCAAAGTCAGGTATGCATGGTCTCCTACTTTTTCCTTCTCAAGAAGTTCTTTGCTTATTCTAGTTTTACTCCCTCTCCATATGAAGTTGGTAATTAGTTTTTCCATTTCTCTAAAGAAGGAAATTGGCATTTATACTGGAATTGCATTAGATTTGTAGATTGCTTTAGGTAGTATTTACTCTTCCATTTTGCCTGGTCTCTTGATTTCTTATAATAATATTCTTTGATATTAATTGTACAGATCTTTTGTTTCTTAGGTTAGTTTTATTCCCAGATGTTTCATCTTTTGTGGTTATTGTAAATTGTATTATTTTCTTGATATTATTTTGAAACTCTATTCACTGGTATAGAGAACTACCTTGCTACTATACCAAATTCTTCAATTATTTTCAATAGTTTCTGGAGCTCTTGAATTACCTCCAAATAAAATCATATCATCTTCAACAGCAATAAATTCACTTCTTTGTCCAATTGTATTCCTTGATTCATTTTGTCATCTAATGGTTATGGCTGACATTTTTAGCACAATGTTGAATAAGAGTATTCAAGGGTGATAAGAGATACCCTTGTCGAGTTCCCGTTTTCATTGAAAATGCTTTCAATTTTTCCCTATTGAGCATGTTTACAGACTTTGGATTTTCCTGTATGGTCTTTATAAAGTTGACGAATTTTTCTTCTATTCCTATTCTATTGAGTGTTTTTATTAGAAAGGGGTCCTGAATGGTGCCAAATGCTTTTTGCTGCCTTTGTTGATATGATCATGTGGTTCTTATTTCTTTGTCTTGTTTATGTGGTGGATCACCAAAATTGTTTTTCAAGTGTTGAACCATCCTTGAATCCCTAAGATGAATCCCACTTAGTGATGATGAATTGTTTTTTTTAAAATATTGTGTGATTCTATTGGCAAGAATTTTGTTGGCAATTTTTACATCTATGTTAACAAGAAATATTGGTCTGTAGTTTCCTCTCATTGTGGGGTATTTGGTTGGTTATACTCAATTCATAGAATGTGTTTGGGAGTTACTGTCTCTTTCTATATTTTGGAAAAAATCTGTGTAGAATTGGTGACTGCTCTTCTTTGGATTATTTGGTAGGATTCTCTTGTGAAGCCTTCTGGTCCTGGGTTTTTCTGGGTTGGAAATTTCTCTGTCACCTTCTCTATTTCGTCTTTTGTTATGATTCATTTCAGGTGTTCTCCATCCACCTGCATTAATTTGGGCAGGTGATATATTTCTAAGTGTTTTTCATTTCTTCTAGATTATCACACATTTTGGAGTACAGTCTCTCATAGTAATGTGCTATCATATTTTTCATTTGAATCTGTTTGATTCTCTTTTTTCATCTCTAATTCTAGACATTTACACCTTCTCTTTATCTTTCCTAAGACTGTCAGCAGTTCATCACTGTGGTTAATCCTTTCACAAAAGCAACATGCACAGATACATCTTCTTAATAAAAAAATGCCATTTCATCTGGATTTGGAGTGCAAAAAGACACACATTTACTAGATACATATAAAGACACACATTCTGGGCTTCTAGGCACGTCTTCTGCTCACTACATTCCTCTTATACCAATATTATCAGTGAGAGGAAATATGAGAATTGATTGTAGTGAAAATGCAGACTACTGATTGTATACCTTCAGGAATGCAGTGCAGGCTCAGTGATGTGCAGTGAGATTGCAACACACAGACACACAGAGAAAAATCTCTGTAGAATTGGTGACTGCTCTTCTTTAGATATTTGGAAGGATTCCCCTGTGAAGTCCTCTGGTCTGGGGTTTTTCTTGGTTGGAAGTTCCTCTATTACCTTCTCTATTTCTTCTTTAGTCATAGGGTCCTTTCGGGTATTCTACATCCACCTGCATTAATTTTGGTACATTATAACACACAGTTCTATTTCCCCAGTGACATTTCTGGCCCAACATTTTAAGAAGTTTCAACAATATAGGTTGTACAGCAAAAAACAAGAAGAGTTAAAAGTTACCCATGATGTTACAGAAACTGTGGCACATCTAAGAATTTAACCCATTACACTTGTTTCCATCCTGTTCTTATGCTGCACCCACAATATATCTCCCCACACCCTGGAACACTGCTTCATCGTTTTATGAAGTTATATATGCTTCTAAAGGTAAAAAAACCCAAAACACTGCAAGTTCCATTTCTGAAACTCTTGTTATAAGTACATATTTCACTACTGGGAATTTCAGAGAAAAATAACATTTAATCTTTCATGAACATTTCTAAGATTACGTGGAGGGTAAAGAATATTTGAAATGTCATCTAGCCACTGAAATGTTATGTGGCAATCAGCCAAATCCCATTTTCTATGATATCTAAAATTGACCTAGAGACTTTTTCCAGTAATTTACAAGGGGGGTGTGAATGACAATGGTCAGAAGAAAAAAAATATTTATTTAGTACTGTGGGTAAGAATATTAACTGCCTTTAATCATCAAGTTGAAATCCCTAGCATGCAGAATTATTATCTTTCAATATCTGCAGGTTTGTTTCTGTTGGGTAAATGTAGTGACTATGTATATCTTTATAATATTCTATCAGTAGCCCCCTGAACCACTTGATATCATAGCTTCCCAAAAGTTTTTTGACCAAATAACAATATAAAATTTAATTTTTAGCATGCAGGCATTTGATGAGCTATAGAAGTAAAGTATTTTCATCTTGCCTTTAAAGATAAAATATAGTTATTTAAAATGTATTTGATTCATGAATCTTGGATTCTGTAAATAAGCCATTAAATAATTCTGAGTAAATCACCTAAACTTTTTTACTTTATTGGCCTTGTCTATACAATAAAGAACCAAAATTATGTGACTATTATGATAGCCTCTTCTTTGCTCTATCTATCTCCAGGATCTGCTCCATAATCCATACTGCTAAAAACAGCATACATACATGTTGTCATAATGCTATGTACTGTCAAGTCCGTTCCTACTCATTTTCGTTAAACAAACAACAACAAAAAAGCACAGCGAACTATCATGAGTCAATGCTGACTCACAGCAACCCGATAAGACAGGGTAGAACTTTCCTTATGGGGTTTGAGACTGAAACTCTTACATGAGTAGAAAACCCTTTCTCCCAGAAACAACTGCTGGTTTCCAATTTTGGCGCATGCAGTTAGTAGCCGACCATATAGCCATCACACCACCATGGCTCCTTTGTTGTTGCTTCTTGTTTTATTGTTTGTTTGTTGTTATTGTTGTTGTTAGGTGCCGTTGAATTGGTTATAGCCCATATTGACCCTATGCGCAACACAACAGAACACTGACTGATCCTGCACCATCCTCATGATTGTTCTCACACTTTAGCCCACTGTTTCAACCAATGTCTGCCCTTCTCCTTGAAGGTCTTCCTCATTTTAGCTGCCCCTCTACTTTATCAAACACGATGTCCTTCTCCCCTGACAACATGTCCAAAATATATAAGATTTTCTATCCTTGCTTCTAAGGAACATTTTGGCTGTATGTCTTCCAAGATACATAGATTTGTCCTTTTAGCAGCCCATGTTACTTTCAATATTCTTCTCCAACATCACAATTCAAATGCATCGAGTCTTCTTCAGGCTTCCTTATTTATTAAATATGCAGACGAGGCAACTGAGGAATACCATGACTTGGGTCAGGAGCACCTTAGTCCTCAAAGTAACATCTAATGTTCTTGCTAGGTGCCTTCAAATTGATTCCAGTCTGAGATACATCAGAAAGAAACACTGCTCAATCCTTTGTTATCCTCACAATCATTGCTATGTTTGAGCACGTTACTGTGACCACTGAATAAATGCATTTCATTGAGAATCTTCTTCGTTTTCAGTGACCTATTTTACTAATAAATCTGATCAAATTTTATTCCTTCAAATGGCTGTCACAACTTATTAACTATAACTCTTTCTCCTTCGGTTTTATTTCCCACCACCAAGCTACTTCTATTTTAGGCTTCAGCTCTGCCCTTAATTTGACATATTCTGAATATAGTGCACTATTTGAAAATTTTGTGGGTCTGCACATATGTTGTTTCCCCTGCCTGGATAACGCTCCAACAGAGTATCTAAAAGTACTATATCTCCCCCCACCAAATCCATGAATCTTTCAAGTCCCAGCTCAGCTAGGAGCTCCCTGGGGAAACTTTTTCTGTCGATCATTTACCTCCTTTTCTAATACTTCTGTTATTGCATATATTTGTCATATGTTATAACGTGTTTGAGGTTTAAGAGTCTCTTTTGTAAAGTATTTTAAGACACAGCAGTTTTCTATATTTCCATCCAAGAAAGATTATCGAAGATTTGGGGTATCCAGGCATTTCCAATTATCATAACCACTTGCTGTGTATATAATAACTGTGTTGGCTACCAGGAGGAGGAAGATCTAAAAATAAACAAAGTGACAATTAAAGAATGTATTTACAACTATGCTCACTGTTATCATGGAGAGGTACAGGTCAAGTGTTTAAGTACTTAATTTTTTAAAATAAAAACTAACTAACCAGTTTCACTGCCATCAAGTTGATTTGGCGGCGAATGGTAAGTCGTCTGTAAGACGGGGTAGAACCACTACCCTGGGTTTCTGAGAGTATAACACTAGAGCTGTGGTTCTCAGCCTGTGGGTTGGGACCCCCTTGGGGGTCAAATGACCCTTTCACAGGGTCTGCCCGATTCATAACAGTAGAAAATGACAGTAATGAAGTAGCAATGAAAATAATTTTATGTTTGGGGATAACCACAACATGAGGAACTGTATGAAAGGGTCATGGCATTAAGAAGGTTGAGAACCACTGTTCTGGAAGAATAGAAAGTCTCCCACAGAGTGATTCGAGATATTGAACTGTTGACCAACATGTAACTACTACGCCACCAGAACTCCGGGAACTATGCAGGATAAGGAGAATTTTTACATAGGGTTCCTGAGGCTGTAAATAGTTATGAAGCAAACAGCCTGTACAAACTTCCCTGTATGACCACTTTGACAGGCTGGCTGTGCATTCTGTCTACAACTAAGACACCAGAAAGAGCACACACAGAGTATTGGTGTCGAGCTCTGGATCTCTGAGGGAAGGGTGGCTCACTGAGCTGAACACACTGACAAGGAACGTGCGTGTGGGTATGAAAGTGTGAGGGTGAGGTGGAGAGCACCGTCTCCATAAGTGGACCTGGAGCAGACCAGTGGATTATCCGCAGGCCAAGGAAAGCTGAACTGCTCTGCCTATCAGAAAGGAGAACTTTGAGTTCTTTGCTGGCCAATTACAAGCTGATGGATCCTCCGCAGCCTGAACAATAACTGGCCCTCAGTAGCTGTTTTCTAACCCTGGTTCACCACACCCCCAAGGTGAAGTGAGAGGCAAACTTTTCCAAACTTAGTGCACCTAGGGGCAGGTTGTGGCCCTCCCTTCAGATCCTCAGAGGCTTTCAATGTGGTCTGAAGGAGGGAGGGCCCAGTCAAGAACTTCCTCACAGCAGACAAGGCTAAGGATGAGCAAACGGTATCATCCCGGGTCCCCTATAGGTAATCTTAGTCCACATATTCGTGCATGGAGGTGACAGAGACCTGGGTCATCTAACGGACGTTAGCAGTTGGATCCTGTGCAGTGCCCTGGTTCGAGCTTTGTCATTCTCCCTTCTTCCCTTCATCTTTTTTTCCGTTTCCTTCTCTTTCTTCTTTATGAGAAATGTTGGACAAGAGGTTTATTTCCAAAATCTATAGAAACTGCAAGATCTGCAGAGGAAAAAGACAAATAATTCGATTCAAATCCAGAGAGATGAAATGAATAGACAGTCCACCAAAGAAGACATTCATGTGGCTAACAAACATATGAAGAATGCTCTGGATCAGGGAGGACATGCAAATCAAAACAACAAGATTCCACTTCACCGATGCATTGATAGACATTTTAAAAATAAACCCATAAATTAAATGCTGGAGAAAGTTCAGTGAGATTGAAACCGTATGCATAGCTTTTAGGGCTCTAGGAACGGTGCAACCCCTTTGGACCCCAGAACAGCTTCATTCCTTTAAAGAAAAAAGATCATTTTTTGGGGGGGGGGGGCTCTTACAGCTCTTATAACAATCCATACCTATATCCATTGTGCCAAGCACATTTGTACATCTGTTGCCATCATCATTTACAAAATATGTTCGTTCTACTTGATCCCTTGGAATCAGCTCATTATTTCCCCCTCCCCTCCATCCCTCATGAACCCTTAATAATTTATGAATTATCTTTTACATGTCTTACCCTGGCTACTGCCTACCTTCACCAACTTTTTTATTATCTGTCCCCTGGGGGGCATTTTATGTAGATCATTGTGATCAGTACCCACTTTCTCCCCCCCCCACCTTCCCCTCAGCCTCTTGGTATCACTACTCTCATTATTGGTCCCGAGGGGTTTATCTGTCCTGGATTCCCTGTGTTCCCATTTCTTATTTCTACCTGTGTACATGCTCTGGTCTAGCCGGATTTGTAAGGTACAATTGGGGTCCTGATAGTTGGGGGGACAGGAGCATTAAAGAACTAGAGAAAAGTTGTACGTTTCACAGGCGTTACATTGCACCCTAACTGGCCCATCTCTTCCTTGTAACCCTTATGTGAAGGGATATTCAATTGTCTACAGATGGGCTTTGAATCTACACTCCAGCCTCCCCCTTAATCACATTGATATAAATTTTTGTTCTGGGATTTTGATGCCTGATACTGATCCCATCTACACCTTATGATCATATGGGCTGGTGTGCTTCTTTCATGTGGGCTTTGTTGTTTCTCAGCTGTATGGCTGCTTGTTTATCTTAAAGTCTTTAAGACCCCAGATTCTATATCTTCTGATAGCCGCACAGCATCAGCTTTCTTCACCACATTTGCTTATACACCCATAAGCAAGATAAATAAGAAAGACAAGAAAGGTGAGCATCAAAAAACCCATGTGGAAGAGGCACACCAGCCTGTGTGACCATGAGGTATTGAAGGGATCAGGTATGAGGCATCAAAGAACAAAATAATCATATCATTGTAAATGAGGGGGAGTTAAGATTGGGAACCCAAAGCCGATCTATAGGCAAATGGACATCCACTTACAGAAGGGTCACAGGGACGAGATGAGCCAGTTAGGGTGCAGGGTTGTAATGATGAAACATACAACTTTTCTCTAGTTCTTAAAATGCTTTCCTCCCCCCTCCCCCCCCCGCACTATCATAATCCCAATTCTATTTTACCATTCTGGCTAGACCAGAGGATGTACACTGGTACAGATAGGAACAGGAAACACAGGGAATCCAGGATGGATGATCCCTTTAGGACCAGTGGTGAGAGTGGCCGTACAAGAGGATGGAGGGAAGAGAGGGTAGAAAAGGGGGAACCGATTATAAGGATCTATATATAATCTCCTCCCTGGGGGATGGACAACAGGAAAATGGCTAAAGGGAGACATCGGACAGTATAAGATATGACAAGATAATAATAATAATTTATAAATTATCAAGGGTTCTTGAGGGAAGGGGAAGCAGGGAGAGAGGGGAACAAATGAGGTGCTGATCCCAAGGGCTCCAGTAGAAAGCAAATGTTCTGAGAATGATGAGGGCAACAAATGTACCAATGTGCTTGACATACAATGAATGGGCTTATGGATTGTGATGAGAGTGTATGAGCCCCCAATAAAATGATTTCCAAAAAGAAAAAGAAAGGTGAGCATCACAGAGTGCTGGGTTATCAAAACAAAGTGTTCCGGTGTCGAGGGAGGACTTGTGTGGAGGCCCAATTCCACAGCCACTTCCAGTGGGTTCCCATCACCAGTCTTTTGGTTTATATTACATTGTTAATCCATGTGTCATCAGGGTAAAATCTGCTGTGACATAAGGGTCACAATGAGTCAGTGTCCATTTGAAGGCAATTGCTGTGGTGATTTGGGAGAGAGATGAGGCTTTCTACTCCAACAAATAGTTATGGTCTCAGAAACCAGCAAGGGGCAGTTTCAGCCCGCCCTATAGGGTCACTATGAATTGGAGTTGACTTGAAGGCGGTAAACTGAGTTGGTGTGGTGGTTGCGTCTCTGAAGAAAGAATACTTTCCTGAATGGTGAGAGTGCTGTCGAGTGAAGGAAGCCCCCATGTGCGTAGCAATGACCGTCCGAAAACAAGCTCATATTTAAGTATACTACGAAGTTCCACAAAAAGTTCAAGTAAGTTCCAAGTATCTGAGGTTAGTGGGAGAGTCAGGTGACGTTAGAGAGATGTTTTGTTGTTGGTAGATTAGGGGCCATACAGTTGATTCCAACTCACAGAAGGAAACACTGTCCAATCTGGTGCCATCTTCACAATGACAGTGTCAATCCAACTCCTCAGGAGTGTGCCTCTTTTTCACTGATCTTCTGTGCCAATGCCAATGTCCTTTTCCAGGGGCTGTGCTCGTGGTCCAAAGTAAGTGAGGGAAAGTCGCACCACTCTTGCTTCTAAGGAGCCTTTTGGCTTTACTTCTTCCCAGACAGATTTTGGCAGTCTGTGGTATTTTCAAGAGTGTTTGTGCCATAATTTAAAGGCATCACTTCTTCTTTTGTCTTTTTTCCTCCAATATTCAAGTTTCATTTGCCTATGAGCTGATTGAAAATACCATGGCCCCAGACATCCCCTTACAGAAGGAGGAGATGAGCCTGTCAGGGTATGATGTAGCAACGATGAAACATGCGGCTTTCCTCTAGTTCCTATATGCTTCTCCCACCACTATCATGATCCCAATTCTGCCTTACAAATCTGGCTAGACCAGGGGATGTACACCGGTGCAGATAGGAACTGGAAACACAGGGAATTCAGGGTGGATGATCCTTTCAGGACCAGTGCTGAGAGTGGGTTGGAAAGGAGAACCGATTACAAGGATCTACATGTGACCTCCTCCCTGGGGAATGGACAAAAGAAAAGTGGGTGAAGGGAAACGTCGGCCAGTGCAAGATAGGACAAAATAATAATTTATAAATTATAAAGGGTTCATGAGGGAGCGGGGAGGGAAGGGGAAAATGAGGAGCTGATGCCAGGGGCTTAGGTGGAGAATAAATGTTTTGAGAATGATGAGGGCAACGCATATACATATGTGCTTTACACAATGGACATATGTGTGGATTGTGATAAGAGTTGTATGAGCCCTAATAAAATGATTTGTAAAAAGGGAAAACACCATGGCCTGAGCCAGGTGCACCTTAGTCCTCAAAGTGATATGCTGATAACATGTCCAACATAAGTCTAGTTGTTCTCAGTCTTCAGGAGCATTATGCTGTATTTGTAGAAGACAGATATCTTTTTATGGCAATCTGTGTTACATGTAGCATTCGTTGCCAACACCATAAATCAAACTCATCAATTCTTCTTTGATATTATTTATTTGTTGTATAGTTTTCATATGCATGTGATGTGATTGAAAACCTCATGGTTTGAATCAGTTTCACCTTAGTCCTCAAGGTGATATCTTCGGTTCTTCACATAATGTGGAAGTCTTTTGTGGGATATTTGTAATATGTTATTTGGTTTTATGACTGCTTCTTCCATGACTATTTACTGTGGCTCTAAGAAATACAAAATCAGACACAACTGGAATATATTCATCATGATTTTATTACACTAGCAGTGAGGATTTCCGGTTTGTTTGTTTGTTTTTATGTCGAGGTGTTTGCAATCTTTGCTCTCCATCAGTCAGTGCTGCAAGTCTATTTCAACAAGCAAGATTTGTCATCTTCATATGGTTGTTGTTACTAACCCTTCCTCAGATCTTGAGGCTGTATTCTGTTTAGTCCAGCTTCCCCATTTTTTTGTTCAACACACCAATTGAATAAGTGTAGTAAAAACATTCAACCCTGAGGTGACATTTTATTTGTATCTTGATGAAATCTTTTTGAATGTTTGTTTACTCACATCTAACCAATCAGAGCCATCCTGTGACCTGGACGGCTCCAATTCGCAGAAACACCCGTAGTGATTCACTTAAGCAGGGAGTTGAACTGGTAAGGATGTGTCTGTGGCTGTGCTCAGTCTCCCTCCTCTGGTCTCTGTGTTAATTCACCTCCTGCCTTTCCCACCCGAGGCTTATACTCAAGTCAATCAGTTTTTCTGGTTTCCCAGGTAATAAATAGGTACCTCGGCTTATACTTGGGTCAGCTTATATTTGAGTATACACAGTAATTATTTTTACCACTGTTTCTATTCGATAAATACTGCTGAAAGTTATGTATACAACTGTAGCCAGCATGAAAATGGGGCTCTGGACAGCTTAGAATGTCCCTTTCCGCTTAGATAATATGAATCAGGATCTATATTTTACTGAGATACCCAAGGTGATTCTTAAAGATTCTTCAGGTGATTCCTAGAGCTTGTTCAAAGTAGAGTTTGAGTCAGTGTATATGGACGGAAAGGGAAACACTGAGAGGTCGGTTGCACTACAATGAAGTGGTTCCAAGGCCTGCATGAAAGTGAAAGCCAATGGAAGTGCTTGCTCTGTTATTTTTCCCAGCAGCTCATAGAGATGCAAAGGTTAACTGGATCCAACTCCATGGTTAACACTCATTCAGACTTGGAGGCCTGGGTCAAAGGCTGTGTCTTCCTGTGATTGTGGCATGTCGGCATGCAGGGTTGGCTTTTCCTAATGAAGGCCCGTTGCTTGCCTTTGGTGTTCCTTTCCCATTACCTGTCCTGAATCGCTATCTCTGCTGCTTTCATTTTCTGGTCCTGATAAGTATTGTTCCTCAGTTATTTTACGCTACTACAACATCTTGCTGCAGTGTTTGATAAACAACTCCACGTGAATGCCCACGACTACTCGTGATACAACAGATGTGTTACCAATTCCAGGGAACAGTATTTTAGGAGGAGCACTAGTACAGTGTTTTATCCCAAGGAAGTAATTCTGATGGTAGGGACCAGTGGTCCCTGGTATCTGCTAATAATTGTTAAATGATATTGTTAGCACACACATGTCAAATACTGTTAGCAAATAAAGAATAACAAGTATTTAGAAAGGCTAAAGGAATGGGGATTACAGACATATCTAGCTGGTGGAAATAGCTTGCCCAAATATAACTGAAGGAGGGAAGGTGAGGGTTTTGTTTTTCTTTCAAATATTATGACAGAAATAGGTGGGTAGGGTGAGGAGACTTTGTTCATTTTGCTTAAAACGACAGTAAGGAAGGGCAGGACCGTTTATGTTTGTGTCCTCCATAGGACCATGTAGAGTGATTTCTACTTATAAAGCCAAATGAACAACACTGGTATTGAGTTGATTCTGACTCGGAGTTTCCCTATGTAGGATTTCTAAGACTGTAAATATTTATAGGTGCATACAACCTCATCTTTCACAGAGTGACTCGTGCATTTGAGCCAGTAACTATATTGCTAACAGCCCAATGCTCAACCCACATCTCCACCAAGCTGCCTCGATTAATACAAAGAGTATGCAGCAATTGTTATTTTAAATGCATAAATGACTTCATTTAGGAGAAGGAGAGTTATTGATCATTTTCTTTAAAAATTTCAACATGCTTATTTTTACTTTAAGAATTCACAAAGTACACACAAATTCACTAAATGCAGATAGGATAGTAATAGTTTAAAATCATTCATGAATATAGAATTTATAGATCATTTTAAAAGGTTAGCTGAGCTACCCAATGAATTAGATGAAAATAAACATTCATTTAGTCCTCAATGAACTCTGGATTGGAGAATGCTATATGACTCAGAACAAGTTGTGCTGACAAGGGAGGCTTTCATGTGTCCATTCATCTCTGTGTGAGATGCAATTCTTTTTTCTTGCATGCTTTGTTTGGCTTTTAAAATGCTGATAAGTATCTGGAGTATGTTAATAAAAGAGATGTGATCAGAAGTCCATTAGAATGGCATCTGGGAAGGAAAACTGGTGTTAAGAAACTGGAAGCAGAAGAGAGAATTAATGAACATTAATTTAATGAACATCTCATACACACAGCAACAGTACAGAACTAGAAGCTGTAGACCTCTGAAGGGTATTAGTAAATCAAATTATATCCTGTGAAAATAGAAAGATAAAATCACGCTCATTGTACTTGTTCAAAAGTACAAATGATAGTAAAATTCTTATTTTATCACAGACTCCGTTACCTTAAACTTTGGGATGTGATCTGTAAACCATGAAGCAGATATTTGTAGAGTTATCTGTATCCAAGAAAGGTTATTGAATCCTTGATTGTCCAAAAATTACCATTGAGCAAGTATTTAATGACCACTTGCTGTGTACATACTACAGCGTTAGCTACTGTGAGGAAGAAGATCTAAAAGTACACACTGTCTGACAATTACACTCACTGTTATCATGGAGAATCGTGGGCTGCAATTAATAAATTTAATTGAGGGGGTCTTGACAAATCTGTAAGTCAGAGGAAGCATTTTGGAGTGGCTGGATACTTAAATGGAACTTGAAAGATGAGAAACGTTAGTCAGGAGAATGAATAGCATTCTAGGCTGCAGGAGTGCGTGCATGGACTCTTTCACCTTGGAGGGCATATGGCAGGTAGTATGGACTTGAGGCAGCCCAGTGTAACTGAAGCATATGGAACAGTGAGGAGTTTTGCTGGAGGGAAGACTAGAGAGTAAAACGGGAACCAGATTGTCAAAGGCATTGCAGACTGTGTGAAATGTATATTTTAAGATATGATAAAGTTGCTTTTAGTGACGTTGTTGTTGTTAGGTGCCACTGACATGGTTCTCACACCTCGTTCTATGCCATCCATACAATAGGTGTCATCTGTCAGGTCATTGTTACAGACACTGTGCCAATCCATTGCATAGGCAACAGCTCTTCCTTGGGTTCCCTTTGTAACTGTCAAGAATCCACATGTATCTAAAGAGATTGAAAATATCATGATTTAGTCTTCAAATGGACCTTTTTGCTTTTTAACATTTTAAAGAATTCTTTGCAGAAGCTTTTCCCAATGCACTGTCATTTGATTAAAAAACAGTTTTATTGATATATAATTCACATATCATACAATTCAATAATACAATAATATGCAAGAGTCATATCATCACCACAATCAATTTTATGACATTCATTCTTCCTTGTACCCATTGTTTTTAGCTTCTCACCTCTATGCTGCAATACTCCCAGGAAGTTAGTAATCCAGTTACTGTCTCCATATATTCATGTATCATGGATCTCATATAGAGAAAAACATAAAATCAAAACAAATGAAAAAGCCCAACAACAATGACAGAGCAAAATAGGAACAACTCAATAGACAAGAAAACATTAAAAAGTGGAAACATATATAGAGTGGACCAAAGGGGCAATTAAATGACAAAGTTTGACATTTTAACCTCGTTACAACTGTTGTAACGCACACTGCAATGCACTTTGTCTGATAGCAAAACCATTCCCATACCTGGTCCATAATAAGAGGGGATTCACTGGAGCTTATTCCACATGTGGAACCCTGAAAATGGGTTGTGACCTTTCACTTTCATCCATAGCTTTCTGCAGATGGAGTGGTCAAAATTTAAGGTCTTATATGGTTCCTTCTTCCAGCTTTGGGGTTTATTAATTATAATCCTTGGATCATGCAATTTGATGTGCTTTTTCCTTGTAGACATAGCTGACATCTCACTTGGATGACTGCTTGTTTTAAGGCAAGCCTTTAAGGTCCCAGATATTATTCTTTCTGATAGCTGGCCACTATCTGCTTACCTCATCAAACTTTGCTATTGGGACTCATATCTTCAGGGATTTCATGTAGGCAAGTAATGTGTAGGCCCATGTAATAAGAACTAATTGTTCTTAGATTAGGGCTATCAGTAAGTGACACCTCAAAGTCCAATCACACTCACACACAGGTTTTTAAATGTCTCTGGTTCATTTTAGAGACAGCATTATTATTTTATTGGAGAACATGGGATACTAATATTATCATTAATTAATTAATAGTACAGAATTTAAACACTGGTGAAAAAAGAGAAAGTATACATATACAGGACATTTTCAAATAAACCAGAGTATGTGAATTGTTCATTTGTACTGATTAACAATTTAGGTGATTGGACACTGTTTATAAAATGAGGGTTGGAGATAGGGCCAAACTTTCAATAATGATATTTTACAGAGGCAGAACCATTCCTGCTGAACTAAAACATGTCATAAACAGGCCAATAGACTATGAAAATAGAAAATATATAGTAGTCTTGAGTTACCATTTATTGGGAACTCTCAGAGCAAGATTTTTGAACCCAAATCCAATGACTTTCACAGCTATAGTCTTGGAATGATAGTCATCTGTTTCTTCTCACAATAAGGCATTTCAACCTTAAGTCTAGGGAGTATTTCCATTCCTTTCATCTGCTTTCACTAATGGATATCAATTGAAATGTGTCAGCAAGCTGATGAAGCACTAGAAGAACTTATTCATCTATGCTAGGAAATTTTCAAGTCAGTTACTTGGCCAACTGACTGGAAAGTATCTAGTGCTTAAGGTAGAGTCCAGTTTGTATAGAGGGATTTACACAGAAAATCCTTCCGGTGTGGCCTATGAAGAATGTTGTGTACCTTAGAAAAATAGAGTATAAAATTCTGGTTGTCTATAATACATGGTCTAGGTCACCAAGGATTGAATAAAAGTTATATCAAATTAACCATATGATGGCAGATATATTTTCCCTTTGGGGTCTACATATTTATTGTTGTGCATTTTCCCCAATGGAAGACTGCCCCATCCAGTTTACTAACCAAAAGAAGCATTGTCACCTTCTCCAAGGCAGATATGCCACCTGCCTCTCAACCTCTTGCCTTGGATTTCCAGTAAAAATCACTAATCCTATTTGTAGCAATGTCTGTTGATTTGGGATAACTGTAGAAAAATGCTATATGGCAGAAACTGACTGGTTCTCTCCCTCTCCTTCCATCATGGGAAACTAACCCAGTTGAGGTGAGACCTTCCCCACTGAAGTGTTTTATTAATATGTACAAATAAGCGGTGATACATGGTTTATGAGCACTACATTTTCAAACTACCTCTGTCCTTGAGAGATTGGATTGATAGATTAGATGACCTAAGAACAGTAGTCTGCCTTTGTCTTGGTGTATATTAATATATTATTGGTCTATACAATATTTGTCCTTTGGTGATTGACTAACTCCACTAAACATCATGTTTCCTGGAGCATCCATGTCATGAGGTATTTTGTGGTTTCCTCACTGTTTTAATGGAATGCATAGTGTTCTGCTCTGTGACTATACCAGACTTGTCCATTCTTCTACTGATGGGAATTTCGTTTATGCTCAGTTTCTCATTCCTTGGAGTATATGCCCAGTGGAGATATTGCTTAGTCATATGGTATTTCTATTATGTTATTCTAGGTAGCACCATATCACTTTACACACTGGGTATACATATATACAGGTCTACCAGCAGTATATATAAGTTCCCACACTTTCCACAGTCTCTCTAGAATTTGTTATTTTTTATTTGCATTGGACTTTCACTAATGGATATAAGTTGAAATGCTTCAGCAAGCTGGTGAAGCACTAGAAGAACTTATTCATCTATGCTAGGAAATTTTCAAGTCATTTACTTGGCCAACTGACTGGAAAGTATCCATATTTGTACCCATTCTAAAGAAAGGTGACACAACAGAAAGCTCAAATTTTAGAACAATTATCATTCATATCACATGCAAGTCAAATTTTACTTAGGTCATCCCACAACACTTGCAGTTGTATATTGTCAGGGATCTGCCAGTGATTCAGGCTGGATTCAAAAGAGGATGTGGACAAAGGGACATCACTTGATGTCACACGAATCTTGGCTAAGAGCAGAGAATATCAGGAAGTTGTTTACTTGCATTTTATTTACTATGCAAAGGCATTCAGCTGTATAGATCATAACAAACTAAGGATAGCTAGAGGCATCTGGGAATTTTGGAACGGTTCATTGTGCTGTTGCAGAACTTATACGTAGATCAAAAGGCAGTTCTGTCAATAGAACAGGGAATACTGCAGGATTTAAAATCAGGAAAATTGTGCTTCTGCATTGTATCCTATCACCAGACTTATTCATTCTGTATGCTGAGCAAGAGAAGCTGAATTATATGAAGAAGAATGCTTCATCTGGATGGAAAATTTATTAACAATCTGCGATATGCAGATGGCACAACCTTGTTTGCTGAAAGTAAGAATCTGAAGCAGTTGACAATTAAGGTCAAGGATTGTAGCCTTCAGTATGGTTATCACTAAATGTAAATAAGACCCCAACTCTCACAATTGGATCAGTAGGTAACATCATGACAAATGGAGAAAATATTGAAGTTGTCAAAGATTTTGTCTTGCTTAGATCCAAAATCAGTGTTCATGGAAGCAGCAATCAAAATATCAAACAGCATAATGCATTAGGTAAATCTACAGGACAAAAAAAACCTCTTTGGAGTATTGAAAAGCGAGGATGTGACTTTGCAGACTAAGGTGCGCTTGATTAAAGCCGTGGTATTGTCCATTGCCTCATGTGAAAGGTGGACATTCAATAAGGGAAATTGAAGACGACTCAATGCATTTGAATTGTGAATCTGGAGAAGAATATTGAGAGTACTATGGACTACTAAAAGGACAAACATGTTTGTCTTGAACATATGACCTGAGTGCTCCTTAGAGGAACAGATGATAAGACTTTGTCTTACATATTTGGACATATTGTCAGAAGAGACTGGTCTCTGGAGAAGGACAACATATTTCGTAAAAAAAAAAGAGGGGCAGTGCAAAAGAGGCTCAACAATGGGTTCACACACAGAACAATTGTGAGGACGGTGGGGGACCATGTGGTGTTTCATTTTGTTGTGCATAGAGGTGATATGGATTGGAATTGAATCAAAAGACCCTAACAACAACAGTAACAACAACATCATTTTGGGTGCTAGGTGACTTCTCATTGTAACTTTGATTTGTATTTCCTGGATGGCTAATGATTTGGAGCATTTATTCCCCATGTATTGGATAGCCATTTGGGTATCATTTGGGGGTCAGGGGCTGCCTTTTCATGTCTTTTGCCCACTTTTTAATTGGATCATCTTTTTGTTGTTGTTGTTGTTATTGAGAGAGACTTGTAGACTTTTATAGATTTGGGTAATTAGACTATTGTCCATTGTGTCGTTGCTAAAGATTTTCTCCCAATCTATGGGCTCTTATTTTACTTTTCTGATGAAGTTTCTTGATGTGCACGAGTGTTCTATTTTTACTTGATCCCAATCATCTATTTTATCTTCTTTTGTGTGTGCATCCTTTATTGTATTTGGTAGTGTGATTCTAACCTTACAATAGAGCCCTTAAGTTTGTCCCAATTTTCTTTTGGACTATCCTCACAGCTCTGGCATTTCCATTTGATCCCTAATTCATCTTGATTTTGTTTTTGTGCATGCAGAAGGGTCTGGGTCCTGTTCATTCTTTTTCATATGGAGGTCCAATTTTTACAGCATAAATTATGCTGTTTAAGTTACTGTCCCTAAATTTAATAATTTTGGTCTTTTGTTAAAAATCAGTTGCTTATATGTGGATATGTTTACAGTCAGAAGTCATGAAAATTTTTAGGAATAGAAAATTATTTCCAGAAACTGTGTTCAGAGAGATGATGTATTCTTCAATAGGGTCACCTTAGGAAACAGTAGTAAGTTCACAAGATTTTTGTTGTTTGTTGAATAATTATGATTGCCTATTAGCTTATTAGAACTCAAAATAGAATAATCCATTTGTATTCCCTGAAACCTTTGACAAACTATTTTTTGACAAACTATTTTAATCAGTAAATACATGTTAGGAGAGGTTGGTACCCATTTGGAATGAGTGTTAGACAATCAAGAAGGAGACTGATAATTTGGTTTTCTTTCCAACAGTAGAAGAGATAAAGGAAGGAAGAGAAGAGAGAAAAAAGGAATAGATGGTATAACCTCTGTTATAGCATGATAGTCTCAGAAACCGTATGTTGTCACAGGATAAAGTGCGATTCAGGAGATTTGGATTGTTATATAATTTTTTCATTTGATTTTACATTTTAACTTGCTTAGAGAATCAATTAAATTAGTCATGTCTTGGTTCTCTATTCTAAAAGACATTCTGGCCAGGAACCAACTACTAGGTAGCTTCAGTTTATGAAATCTTGTAACTTAGCGGATCTTGAGCTTCAGAGAGAGATAGCTCATGTGAGAAATTTTTATTACAATTGTTATCTTCTGCTAGTTTGCCATTCAGTTCTTTAGAAAAAAGACACACATATTGAAGACATTCCTTTAATAGAACCTTGGCAATGTAAGCAGTTTGTCTCATAATATTCACACTTCTCTACTTGCAATATTGAACATGTATCTTTGATGGGTCTCTAATGGCAGGTGTGTTGGCTTCCTTCTTTATCCTAATGTTGGTGTAATATTTTTACAGAATGGCAGAGGGTGAATATATTCTAATTTAAGTTGTGAACCAAAAGAAAGATGCTTGTTTTGTTTTTGGCTCATACTGTGTGGCATCAGTTTTGCAGAATGTGGTTGTAAGAGACCAGAAAGCAGGATACCCTGTCAAGCCTCCCTATCTGTTCTCTAAGCAAGTATACTGACACCACTTTGTCTATTTAGGCTCACGAAGGTGTTGTTTTCGTATATAAATGTGAGGCTATGTCACTGGTAGTCAAGAAATCAAAAGACATTTCGCATTGGGAAAATTTGCTCACACAAGACCTCTTTAAGGTGTACGAGAGCACAGATGTCACTTTGAGGGTAATGCACCATGGGATTGCCAATCACCTCATATACATGCAAAAGCAGGACAATGAACAAACCTAACTAGATGAAAGGCATTGGTAGAGGAATCTATGCATTTGAATTCTGTGTTTTCTTTTGCAAATAATATTGAATGTATCATTGACTGCTAGAAAAAATCAAATAGGTTTGTCTTGTGAGAAGTACAGCCAGAATACTCCTCAGAAGCAAGGATTGTGAAACTTCATCTCAAATACTTTGGCCATATTATCAGGAGAGAAATTTTGGTACAATGGAGTGTCAGGGTAAAGGTGGAAAACAATGGGCCAAAACACAACAATTCATTGTGGGCTTTGTCCAGGACTTGGCAGTGGGGCACGTAGTGTTTTTCTGAGTGGGACCAGGCTTGTTCAAACACCGACAACAAGTCACCAGCAGTTGATGCCTACTCTGACTTAGAGAGAGAATTCATCTGAGCTTTTTAGTCAAGCTCCTTAAGAAGTAATTTCAACCTCGGAAAACAAAGGCAAATGTGTGGTTTTTGGTCCATGGCTGTGCCACCGAGCAAATCACTTGTAAGGGATGTAGCTGCACATCCAACCTTAATGCTATGCTCAGTTTAGCTGAGTAAGTTTTCTTGAGGGTATCAATGGATCTCAAAGGAGCAGAATTCACTGAAAATATGCCCTGTCTATCTAGCCAGTGGTCAAAAGACACAGCTGAAGAGTATGTAAATATCCCATTGAAATGAGAACATAAATTTTTATGACCTATTTTATGTATCTCCTAAGAAAATGAGATCTGGGAATTTTGTATGCAATTTCCACCCAATGTCTCATCAGTTTCTTTTATGACAGTCTTCTAAGTCACATACTGATCACCAACTTGTTCGTGATAGCTTTCTATTTGATTGAGACTCAGAAAGTTTTTTTTCTGCCTTTGTAACAATAAGCTCAAATAAACAATTGTGAGGGTGACACTGGACAGGGTAGTATTTTATTCTTTTGCTGTGAGTGGAGAACTGGCTTGCTGGCACTTAACAACAATAATCAAGAAACTGCCTTTTCATAGTAATGTTATCTCTATCTAGCCATGGCCTATGATGATCTATTCATGGCTTTTCTCTTCTGTGGAGGTATGCTGTAATTTCACTGGTAAGATGAGATGCTTTATACTTTTCTCAGTTAAAGGGAGCAGCAGTAATTTGAGACTAGACATTGACATTATGGATTGTCATCCTGGGAATTTGCCTAGGATGATTGTAATTCTGAATAAAAGCCAGTTTTCTAGAGTAACTCCAAACACACACTGTTAGAGAACATGCTTATAGAACAAGACTGGGGACAATAGTGTGTTTAAACCAGCTTGCACCAACTAGCACAATTCTATTGTGTACATCTCTTACCAAAATTGTTTCTAAAGAAGGTTGGATAGATTATAATCAACAGCGATGAGAGTATTTCTATGATGGAAGTGAACTATTCCCTCCCCTCAGAAAGTGAGTTGATGGGCTATGGATCCCTGTTCCAGCCATTAAGAATTATCTTGTAATGGGCTGGATATACACTATTCTGGTTCTGAAGTTGGAACTGACTGTTTCTTCCCAGTATATTCTGGGGGCAATCTAGAGGAACAACTCAGATGAAATACATAGCTTTGAAACTGGGCCAGAAACAGCTAAGTCATTTGAAGGATAAAAGACAAGGATGGAGCTGAATTACCATTCAGTTTATTGCATTCGCAGCAATGTTGTGTAACAGGCGGATTCCAGGTGCTAGCCATTTACTGCAAATGAGAAATATGGAATCTTTTGTCACTGGGACAATTTACCAAACAAGTACCTTCCTGTCCATTCATGGCAAAGGAATTAGAGGAACAAAAGAAGTCCATCTTGAGAGTAATCTATAAGCGGTTCAGCTCCCTGGCAGGCGCTGATGTATTATTGCATGTGCATCCATACCAGACCTGCGGATTCTCTTGGCTTAATGATTGTGAAAGCACTGTGTAAATAGTTAGTGATATTGAGGATGGCAATTTTCATAAACTATTTTTTTCTTTTTCGACAAAAGAGGACTTCCTGTGTTGTTGGGGTTGGTTTTTTTTTAACCCCCCAGAAAAATGCCTCAGACACCTGGGTTTGAGTGCTTTCATTTTGGAATGAACATTCATCCCACTTGGCAGTTAGCACTTTTGACTTTCAGTTTACTTTGGAATACTCTTTGACTGCAAAACTTTGTCACTGGCTCAAATAGTTATAATAAATATGGTATGCATGTATTCACATATGCATAGATAAATATTACATATCAATGTCTATATCATGTGCATTTCTCTCTATGTATATACACACATCTATCTATCTATCTATAATCTGGATAGCTTTGCATCAGGCTGTGACTAGTTGTTACATCTGCTGATTGTAGATGGGCAATATGTAAAAGAAAGGATAGAGTTCTTTGCTATATATTCTTTTTTCATTTTGAATAGGCTGACACAATAGCTACAAAAATGGACTCAAATATGAAAACACAAGGGAACTTCAAAAAGCTCATGAAACTTTTTCATGATCTTTTAATTCCATTTCACCACATTTCAAAAAAAACCCTTGTAGGGAAGAACTGGTAATGATTCTTTGTTTTATACTTAAAGTTGTTATGAGTTCCAGTCAATTTGATAGTAACTGATAAGCCTATATAAAGAATAATTCGGCGTTATAATTGGGGAAAGCTCATTAACAACCTACATTACTTGCTGAAAGTGAAGAGACCTTGAAACTCTCTCTGCTGATCAAAGACTACAGCCCAACATCAAGCGAAAACCATCACAACTCAACCAAATAGTATAATGATCAATTGATAAAGCATCGATGTCAACAATTTGATTTTATTTGGGCCCACATTCAATGGCCATTGACACAGCAGTCAGGAAATCAAGGTCTATAATGTGGGAAAATCTGCAAAAATATTTTGAAAACAATGAAAACAAAGAGGTCATTTTAGGGAATAAGGTGCACCTGACCCCAACCATGCTATTTTCTACCACCTCAGATGCGTATGAAAGTTTGACAGTTAATAAGGAAGACTGAAGAAGAATGGATGCCTGTGAATTGTGACAAAGAAGTTTAAATATACCACGGACCGTCAGAAGATCACAGAAGTGAGCTTGGCCATTTTGACTTCAGTGCTTTGGATATGCTCTCAGAAGGGACTAGTCCCTAAAGAAAGGCATCATATTTGGTAAAACAGCGGGTCAAGGAAAAGGAGGAAGATCCTAAATGAGATATATTGACCCAGTGGCTGCAACAGCGGCAATGCAAAGATTGTGAGATGGTAGAGGATGGGCAAGTAGTTCACTCTGCTGCACAAAGGGTTCCTAAGAACTGAAACTGATTTGGCCGCACCTAACAGCAACAAATACATACTATTTGAATATTTGATGATAAGCACATGCGGCATTACCTTTACTTTTGAAAGTGTGTTGGAAACTAATTTTGTTTCTATACTGTTCTACGACCTTGTGTCCCTTTACAGCAGCTCACTTTGAACTTACACGGACCTCGCTTTGCCCAATGCCATTTCCACTATATGGGTCTGCCTTCCTTCCTTCTTTGCTTCCTTCTGTCCATCCATCCATGTAGCCATCCATCTATTCACCCACCTAGTTATTGTCTGTTTATTTATATTGTTTCTTTTTCAATTATAGACATGCTTCTTGCAACTGGCCCAAATGAAACAAACACACAAAAAAAACAAGGCTTCGAATTATTCATTCCGGTTTGACCTTCTGTTGAGAATTTGTATTTCCACCCCACATACAGGTTTAGGCCACTGTCCAAAGACTGAGTGTTCATAAACTGAAAGGATGTAAAACAAAGAAACAGTTATCATTAATTTGTATGGGAAAAATTTTAGCATTCCTAGACTCTCCACATAACCTATCAAATCATAGAAAATAGCACACACAAAAAAACTAAAATAGCACTAACAAATAGTGTTCATAAATACAGTTCAACATTAGGATTACTTGATGCTGAGTGTAGTTCCTAGGGGGAAAATTTGGAGAAAGCTTTTTTTATTGGTTGGTGTGTGTGCTTCCTCTTTAATGGCTCTCTGCAAATTCAGTACTTAACATGAGTTTTGTAAACGTGAAGATCTTCTTTTGATTTCCTTTAGCTATCAAAAGCAAGTATTAATGTAAGTATTTCATAAAATCAAAATGGCGTAAAGTGAATTTTTGAAAAGCAATAGTTACCTTTATACTAAATCACTATATATAAATATATTTAAGTCATTTTATTGGGAGCTCTAACACCTCATCACAATCCATCCATTCATCCTTCCATTGTGTCAAGGGCATTTATACATATGTTGCCATCATCATTTTGAAAACATTTGCTTTCTCTTGAGCCCTTGATATCAGCTACCTCCGCTCCCCACCCTCCCTCATGAATCTTTGATAATTTATCATTTTTATTTCATGTCTTACAGTGACTGCTATCTCCCTTCACCTACTTTTCTGTTTTCCAACCCCCCTGGGAATGGTTTATATGTAGATCAATGTGATCACTTCCCCTTCCTTCCTCCACCTTCCCCTTCCCCTACTGGTATCTCTACTCTCATTATTGATCCCGAGATGTTTATCTGTCCTGGGTTCCCTGCATTGTGAGCTCTTATCTGTACCAGTGTACATGCTCTGGTCTAGCCATACTTGTAAGCTAGAATTGAGGTCATGATAGTCGAGGGGAGGAAGCATTCAATAACTAGAGGAAGGTTGTGTGTTTCATCGGTGATATACTGCACCCTGACTAGCTCATCTCTTCCTTGTGACCCTTCTGTAAGGGGATGTCCAACTATCTACAAATGGGCTTTGGGTCTCCACTCAGGCCCACCCCCACCCCCCATTCACATCGATGTTTGCTGATGTTCTGGGTCTTTGAATCTTTGATCCCATAGGCACATCATGATCACACGGGCTAGTGTGCTTCTTCCATGTAGGCTTTGTTGCATCTCAGGTAGATGGCTGCTTGTTTATCCTCAAGCCTTTAAGACCCCAGGCGCTATATCTTTTTTTTTTTTAGGAGGGTTGGCTTTGATGGTGGTGTGTAGTTTTTTATTTCAGTAGACCACGTTGTTGTTGTTGTCATCATCACTAAGTGCCATTGAATCAGTGCTTACTCATAGTGACCCTGTGTTCAACAGAACAAAATACTACCCGGTGCTGCACCATCGTCCCAACTGTTCCTATGGTCTAGCCCCTTGCTGCAGCAACTGTGTCAGTCCATCTGGTTGAGGGCCTTCCTTTTCCTCACTGCTTCTCTACTTTACCAAGTATGATGTCCTTCTCCAGGGACCGGTCTCTCCTGGTACCATGTCCGAAGGATATAAGATAACGTCTCCCCATATTTGCTTCTAAGGAGCCTTGTGGCTGTACTTCTTCCAAGACAGATCGATTGATTGATTGATTTTGGCAGTCAGTAATATTGTCCATATTCTTCACCAACACCATTCAAAGGCATCAATTCTTCTTTGGTCTTTCTCACTCAATGTCCCACTTTCACATGCATGTGAGGCAATTGAAAATACCTTAATACCTTAGTCCTCAAAGTAACATCCTTTCTTTTCAACTCTCAAAAGAGGTCTTGGACAGCAGATTTACCCCATGCTATGCCATTTGATCTCTTGACTACTGCTTCCATGAGAATTGACTGTGAATCCAAGCAAGATGAAATCCTTAAAGCTTCCACCTTTTCTCCATTTATCATGATGCTACCTATTGGTGCAGTTGCTAGGATTTAGGTCTTCTTTTTTTAAAAACATTTTATTAGGGGCTCATACAACTCTTATCACAATCCATGCATATACATACATCAATTGTATAAAGCACATCTGTACATTCTTTGCCCTAATCATTTTCTTTCTTTTTTTTTAAACATTTTCTTAGGGGCTCATACAACTCTTATCTCAATCCACACATATACATACATCAATTGTATAAAGCACATCCGTACATTCTTTTCCCTGATCACTCTCAAAGCATTTGCTCTCCACTTAAGCCCTCTGCATCAGGTCCTCTTTTTTTCCCCTCCCTCGCTGCTCCCCCATCCCTTATGAGCCCTTGATAATCCACAGATTGTTATTTTGTCATATCTTGCCCTATCCGGAGTCTCCCTTCCCCCCCTTCTCTGCCGTCCATCTCCCTGAGAGGAGGTCACATGTGGATCCTTGTAATCAGTTCCCTCTTTCCAACCCATTCACCCTCCACTCTCCCAGCCTCGCCCCTCACACCCCTGGTCCAGAAGGTATCGTCCACCCTGGATTCCCTGTGCTTCCAGCTCTTATATGCACCAGTGTACAATCTCTGCCCTATCTGGCGGGAGGAAGCAACCAGGATCTGGGGGAAAGCTGTGTTCTTCATCGGTACTACATCGCACCCTATCTGACCCGTCTCCTCTCCTAAACCCCTCTGTGAGGGGATCTCCAGTGGTCGAAACTTGGGCCTCGGGTCTCCACTCTGCACTTCTACCTTCATTCACTATGATATATATATATATATATATATTTTTTGGGGGGGGGGGATGATGACTTATACCTGGTCCCATTGGCACCTCGTGATCACACCGGCTGGTGTACTTCTTCCATGTGGGCTTTATTGCTTCTGAGCTAGATGGCCGCTTGTTCACCTTCAAGCCTTTAAGACCCCAGACACTATCTCTTTCGATAGCCGGGCATCATCAGCTTTCTTCGCCACATTTGCTTATGCACCCGTTTGTCTTCAGCGATTGTATCATGGAGGTGTGCAGCCAGTGATATGATTTTTTGTTCTTTGATGCCTGATAACTGATCCCTTCGGGACCACGTGATCACACAAGTTGGTGTGTTCTTCCATGTGGGCTTTGTTGCTTCTGAGCTAGATGGCCACTTGTTTATCTTCAAGCCTTTAAGACACCAGTCACTATCTCTTTTGATAGCTGGGCACCATCAGCTTTCTTCACCACATTTACTTGTTCACCCGCTTTGGTTTCAGCAGTTGGGTTGTGAGAGTGAGCATCATAGAGTGCAAATTTAATAAAAGAAAGTATTCATGCATTGAGGGAGTGCTTGAGTAGAGGCCCAAGGTCCTTCCACCACCTTAATACTAAACCTATAAATGTAGACACTTAGATCTATTTCCCCATCCTCATATATATATTTGCATGTACATGTCTTTGTCTAGACCTCCATAAATGGCCCGTGACTCCCAGCTCCTCCCTCCATCTCCCTTGACTTTCCTCCTGCCCCATTACCATGCTCCGTCCCCACCTGGGCTACAGCTATACCTCTTCTCTACACCACCTTACCCTTGATCATTCCCCACCAGGCCTGCCACTCCCCCCTCACTACCATTTTGGGTCCCATGTTGTTCCCTTGTCTCTGTGTTGTTAACACCACTTCCTTACTCCCCCTATCCCTCCCCCACCCCAAGTCCCCCTGGAACTGTCAGTCCTGTTGTTTTTCCTCCAGGTAGTTCATCCAGCCTGTCCTATTCAGACAAACCTGTGGAGACACTAACATGCACGAAAACAAGACAGAAGAAAACAAAGCAACAGTATACAACCAGACAACAAAACAGCAAAAACAAACCACTGACAAAGAAGAAAACAAAACACTTCACAAAAGAAAAGCTTGTAGTTCGTTCAAGGGTCATTTGCTGGCCCTTAGGAGTGTTTTCCAGTCCAGTCTGTTAGGGCACCATGCCTTGGCCCCAAAGTCCACTTTCAGCATTCCCTGGGAACCTTGCCACTCCATTCCCTTGCTGTTCCGCTGTACTCCCCCAGTGCTTTGCCTCGGTGTGCTGGGATCAGGTCAGGTGCAATTCCCACACTGTGTCTCCGGTGCTGTCCCTTGTATCTCCCTTAGTCACTGAGGGGCATCATTTCTCATAGTGGGGCCAGCCATGTTGTTCTCTCTGTGGACTGGCTGCTCTAATCAGGAATATCGTCTTCATGGCCTGGTGGGCCAGGCTGTTCCACTCTCTCCTCCTGCCCCTTCATCTGTCCCCGTGTGCTCGGACCAGGCACTATATCTTTTGATAGCCTGGCACCATAGCTTTTTAAATCACATTTGATTATGCACACATTTTGTCTTCAGTGATCCTGTCAGAAAGGTGAGCATCACAGAATGCCAGGTTATAAGAACAAAGTGTTCTTGCATTTAGGGAGTACTTGAGTTTAGCCTAATGCCCATCTGTTACCTTAAACTTAACATATATATGAGGGAAGGAGAGAAAGTGGAACATATCCTGACCCAGAATCTGATTTCAATAACAGTCCTAATATAAGTGTATCTACATAAGAATCAACTATGTATCTATAAGAATCATCTCAGGATCTTATTAAACTGTACATTCTGATTCAGTATATCTTGGATGGAAAGGCAAATCCCAGTGGACAGTTGACCACAATGAACTGGTTCAATGTTTTGAAATAAACAAATAAGTAAAAGGTATACAGTTAGAGAAAGGTAGAAATGGGAAAAAATACTCTACTTCCATTTTCCAAAGGTAACCACAGTGAACAATTTCTGTTTTAGGGGTTACTTTTATATCATTAGATTATATGCTGCTTATTGTATAGCATTACCGGCACTATTATCAATATCAGTATATTATTAATATACTTATATCCCTCGTCTCTTATTTCCTCCCAGTTATACTGTATAGCATCTTCTTTATTGGGGTGCCAAATTGATTTCCAATCATAATGACCATAAAAAACCAGTAAATAACTGCTCCATTGTGTTTCCAAGGCTGCATTATTTGTGCCAGCAAATTGATCAATCTTTCTCCTGTCAATAACATAGTGGATTCAAACTGCTGAGCTTTCATTAGCTGAGCACTGAACGGCTGCGCCACAAGGGCTTCTTGTAAGACAGTTAGTAAGATTTAGATCACACATCATGCTTGTAGGTGTTTCTTTCCTTCTTCTTACCAGCCTAACTGATAATAATTTTTTCTCTGTCAACCCAAAGGTGACTGTGTGATATTAAATGCCATTTTCTTGTATCTATATTTTGACAGAAGGAAACCATTAAATACTTTATTTGAAACTCTGGCTTATGATACAAAGTGCTAAACATTATTGTTGAGGCATTAACAATGCATTGATTCAGATTAAGTTGTTAAACTTCCTTGAAATAGGAGCTAGTTCCTATCACTTCCTCCCTGCAGTGTTCAAACTCAAGGATGTAGGAGACAATGACATGCCTAGATGTTTATATGCCCCTCATCATGCCTAGAGGATCATGTGAAAATTGTGCCACAAATTTAGATCTGTGCCTTTTATTGTTCCACAAAGCTAAGAGACAAGTTCAAGTAACAAGCCGGCCATATGTTAAGCATGTGTCTACATATTTGCAACAAAATATGTTCACTGAATGAGTAAAACAGAAAGGCAAGGAAAGAATGAAGGGTCTCAGTTAAGAACCTATTTGAAAGAAATCAAAATAAAGGGAGGCTGTGAGCCTGAATAAAAGGCTGCTCTCATTTTGTGAGAAATCTGTTCCTTCCTGCATACGTGTTCGAGTCATGCCTTTTTCTCTATTTTTTTCTGTTATCATCCTAGCCCAGGCCAATAGCATCATAATTGTTCTCCCTGTAGCTCATATTTCTCCTCCACAGTGAGAGGACTAGGCAGGATGTAGAGATTAGGCAGAGTGAGTCTGCAAGCAGAGTGTGTATAATTCAGTTTGGGAGACCACAGAAGTACAAAAGTACGACTCATTGACTATCATTTATGTATATTTATGTATTTTTAAAAATCTTTTTTACACTGCTTCAGCAAAATCTTTCATCATTGTCTTAATGACCATAATGCCAACATATAAAGGTAGGTAAAAAGTATTGCTACAAAATTGTAGAAACCATTATTAAACAAAACTTTAAAATGTGAAGGTATTGTTTTTCAACATATTCCCTCTCTAAGTTTATACATTTCTTTTTTTAAATTTTCCCTTTTGTCACATAATTTACATATCATAGAATAAAAATGGAATAGCTCAATCATTCAAACATGCTTAAGGGTAATGTGCAATCACCACCACATCCATCTTAGTGCATTCCTTCCCTAAGTTGATACATTTGTGAAGTTAGTATTTCCTTCTCTCTAACCTTTCTTCAAGGAATTCTGCACTCTTTGATTTACACTATGTTAAAGCAACAGTTTTGGAATCTTTGAGTTTTGGAATCTGGTTTTGGACACCTCAAATGCTGTCCCTTTTAAATATTATTTAAGTTCTGACAAAAAATAGTCTAAAGGGGAAAGAGTAAAGTTAAAATATAAATGGAACAAATTTCTCTAATGAAATTATCTTAGGATAGTATTTGCTACCTTTGAGGAATGAGCAGGTACATGACTGTTGTTGGGGGAATTCTTCAGTGCTTTTTTCCCCCTTAATGATTCAGATTTTGGTTTTCTTAACACTTCTTCATAATAAGCTTCTGTGATAACTTTGTGTCATTTGATAGAATCTGTTTTAAAATCAGCTCTTTGGAATCACATACACAAACACATGCAAAAAATAACCATAATAGGAAATGTTATGTGTCAGGGTTGTATCCTATCACCATATTTATTCAACCTCTATGCTGAGCAAACAAACTGAGAAATTGGACTAATTGAAGAAATATGGCATGTGGACTGGAAGAAGGCTTATTAAGAATCTGCAATGTACAGGGCACACACTTTCGCTTATTGAAAATGAAGAGGACTTAAAGCACCTGATGATGAAAATCAGATTGCAGCCTTACATGTGGATTACAACTCAGTGTAAAGAAGACCAAAATCCTCACAGCTGTACCAACAGGCAATATCATGACAAATGGAGAAAAGACTCAATGTGTCAAGGATTTTGCCTTTTTAAAATCCACAACCCATGCTTGTGGAAGCGGCAGGCACCAGATCAAACGACTAATTGCATTGGGCCAATCTGTGGCATGTGACCTCTTAAAAATGTTGAAGAGCAAGGATCTTCAATCTCTTCATATACATGTGAAAGCTGGACATTGACTAAGGAAGACTGAAGAAGAATCCATGCATTTGAATTATGTTGTTCACAAAGAAAATAGATAGCCTCATGGACTTCCAGAAGAACTAACAGGTCTGTCTTAGTGAAAACACTCCTTGGAAGTGTAGATGGCAAGACTTTGTCTCATGTACTTTGGACATTTATCAGGGGAAACCAATTCCTGGAGGAGGACAGCATGCCAGATAAAGTAGAGGGTAAATGAAAAAGAGGAAGCCCCTCAACAAGATGGATGGACACTGGCCTCAACCGTCGGCCAAACATAACACTTGTGAAGGAAGCACTGGACCAGTCAGCGGTTCCCTGTATATGTGGGAACCAACTTGACGGCAGCTTAACAATAACAATAACATCACCTTCTAAGCTGACGTCACGGCCTTAAATTTATCCTCCAGGTCTTCTTGACCTCGGTCCATTGAAAGTTGTTAGTTTATGGGACACAGCATTCCCATCAATTTGTTGCCAAGCTTCAGTGCTTTGTTAAGATGGCTACTTGAGTTTTGTTAAATTGTTCATATTGTTCCTGAGCTCAAGATCTGGTTTTCCATGACACCAAAGGTATACTTTTGTTTTGATGGAACGTTAATGAGGTGGAAACAAGTGTATTACTGAGAGAACTTATCTGCAGCCATCCACTGCTCAGAGTCATGTCGAAATAGGCTTTGTTTGGAATAAGCCTGTGTCTGTATGCACTAGAACACCAGGAGAAATATTTTTTTATTTACCCTTGTATTTTGAGAGGACACTTCTCATACGTAGTCAAACACATTGCAAGAATGGGTTTCTGGGTTTTAAGGCTTAGGTCCTTCATCAAACTACTCAGTTAACTGACAGCACCAAGTTCACGTCATGTAGCTTAGTGATGTGATGTAAAGCTTCAAAAGTCCTTTCTAAGATATACTAATTTGACTCAACTTGTTAGGAGCAAAAGAGAGAAGTAAATAAAAATCTTAGTGAAGAAATGAATATGCAACACAACCCACAACTTCATCTACCTGGAGATCAGAAGAACTAAATAGTGCCCAGCTATCAGTATTGATAGTTCTAATCAGGAACATGATATATGGATACAGATAGAATGGCAGGGGGTCGGAGGGATAGTGTAGAACAGAACTCAAATTCTTTAAAAATGTTTGGACTTACTGAACCAGTTGAGACTGGAGGAATCATTAAGACTATCACCCTGAGATATTCTAAAAACTATGAATCAAAACGATCCCATTTTAATGAAATTTCAGATTGGTACACAAAAATGAAGGATATTATGTGACTATAATTCTGTCAAGAAGTAGTAGAGCTAGACTGCTCTATGGAAGTGAGGATGATAAGACTTCCTCTCAGTTTCTTTTCCTCTCACTTCCTTTGGGCATGTTATCAGGAAATAGCAGTTTTGGAGAAGGATATCATCCTAGGTAAAATGGAGGGGTCAACCAAAGAAAGACCCTTAACATGATGGATCGACACAGAGTCTGCAGCAATGAGCTGAAACAGAAATGAGTGGAGGATCGTGAAAGGTCGGGCAGTGGTTTGTTTTGTTTTGCATAGGGATGCTGAGTTTGCACCACTTGAAGGTGCATAACAATAATATAACAACCAGAGATGAGTGTCTATTCCATAGGAAAAATAGCAAGACGAGGGCATTAGAAAAATTAGAGCATTGGAAATTGAGGTACCAGAGTACAATTAGTAAGAAAGTTGAAACATTGTGGAAAAATGGAACAACTGAAGTTGACTGTCAAATAGGATCCTCATTTCCTGTGCAAATTTTCAGCAGAAATACAATAATATAGTATTTAAATAAATGTTACTTTAAACAGTAAAGTATATGATTAAGTGATTTTTAGTATGTTCACAAACCTGTGCAATGAAGATCGCTAATTCCAGAACATTTTCATCATTCCTAAAAGAAACCACATTCTCTTTAGCAATCTCTCCAATTACTTAGCCCAGTGCACAGTTCTAGAAAATCTCAAATTTAATGCTATCTGTACAGATTAACCTATTCTGGACATTCTATATGATGGATTCACAGAATATGTGGTCTTTTGTGACTGTGATTGGATTCTTTCATAGTATTATGTTTTTAAAGGTAATCCATATGTTAGCACATAGGTAGTCCTCAAATAATGCAAGAGTTCTTTTTCTAAATATGTCTTTCCTCTGAGGTTGTACTTAAGTCAGAACAGTTAGGTTGAGTCTGTACCTAATGTTAGTCAAATGTCTCAGTACATACTGTAACTTTCTATGCATAAAAATTAATTACACATTTCTGCAAGCACTCAAACGTATTTACCATAAAAAACAGTAATAATAATGCTTGGATGCGCATCACAAAGTAGCACCAATTTGTTATTATAAAACATTTTATGTACTTCAAAAATCAAATGCAGTAGGCTTTATGGGGGTTGCTTTATAACTATGGACTGCATGTACCAAGTCAGATGTTCATAACCCAGGTACTGCCTGTAATGCTGCAACGAGCACTCCTGTGTGAATTTATGTGGATTTTTTTCTCCTGGGATATAGGAGTACAAATATCTGGGTCACAGGGTAACTCTATGTTAAACTTTTTGAGGAAGTGACAGATTGTTTGCCAAAGCAGCTGCACAATTTTACATTTCTACTAGTGATGTAGAAGTGTTCTAATTTTTCCATAGCTTCTCTAACATGTGCTGCTTTTCCCTGTGATAACTGTTCTTGTGGCTGCGAAGTGCTACTTCATTGTAGATTTTATTTGCATTTCCCTAATGGCTAAAGATGTTGACAGTCTTCTCATGGTTTTGGGTTATTTGTATATCTTCTTTGGCCAAATACCTACCCAGATTCTTTGCTTATTTTTAACTTGGATTATTTTTTGTTTACATTGTTGAGTTGTATGAATTTTAGTAATATATATTCTATATAAAAGTCCCTTACCAGGTATATGATTTATAAATACTTTCTCATTTTTCTCTTAATCTGTAGGTTGCTTTTTAATGTTCTTGATAGTGTGTATTGCCCCAAAGTTTTAAATATTAATGCCAATTTATCTTTTTCTTTTATTTCCTGTGCTTTTGGTGTCTTATCTGAAGAAAACTTTTCTGAACCCAAGCAGACAGATTATTTCCAATAATAATTTTATAGTTCTGTTTCTTATATTTATGTGTATAATCCATTTAGAATTAATTCTATATGTATTATAATGTAAGAGGCACGAATTAATTCTTTTGCACATCAACATTTAGTTGTTTTAAATGTGGGAAATACAATTGTTTTCCTATTGAAATGAAATGGTACCCTTGACAATATACTATAAGTGTCAATTCCATTCATTACATCCATATGTCTGTCCCTATGTCTAAATTTACAATGTTTTGAAATGATGAAGTTTTATAGTTTTTAGAGTATAATTTTCCAACTTTCTAAAACACTTACACCTAAGAATGTTCATATTTTGGTGCTATGCTAATGAAATTGTTTTCTTAATTATTTTAATTTCTCATTGTTAGCATATGAAATACAATTGAGTTTCTATGTTGATATTGTACCCTTGCTGTATTATTTTATTCATTCTACTAGACTTATTTCTAAGGGTATTTCTCAGGATTTTCCATAGATGGGTAGTCCCTGACTTGTGATGGTCTTCTATTTGGACATATCTGTCACAGGTCGGTTATGATGTAAGTAAAACATCTCATTTCCCCAAAATTTTGATGCTTTCTATGATCAGTATTGCTAACAATCTGGGCTATTTATTTAGCTAGTCTCTGGGATTGGAAAAATATGTAACCAGTGCAAACATTAGAGTTAGAGAGACTTGAACAACTTGACTTCAAGTTAACAACTGATGCTTCGTATGGCAAACTCCCCCCCCCCCAAAAAAAAACAAACAAACAAAGAGAAGAAGAAACAACCACATTTAAGATCCCCTTAGAGGCCTGGTCTACAATGAAGTCAGTGTCAATGTAGTAACAGTGAAGACAGTCATAATTGCTTTTGGACACATGTGCAGCTCAGTTAGTACACATTGTTAGAGTTGAATATTTTCCAGATTTGTATCCCTTGAGGCTACCCACACACATTTTATTGAAGACCAGGTCATAGTCTCCTGGATAGCATAATTTTGAACAATGCATCGTGAAATCAAAACTCTGTGCATGAACATTTGAAAATGATATCATTAGCTGATGACAAGTTGCTGCCTTTTGTGCTTGATGTTGTGCTAATGGTAAGAGGTGTGAAAAAGCAACCCAAAGTGATGGTTGTTCTAGATGTTCTTCAAAACTTGAATATAGTGTAAATTAGGGCCTACTCATGGGAGATTTTTCCTCCAGAAAAGTTTTGTTGTTGTTGCTTATCCTTTCCAGTTTGGATGTCTTCTATTGATTTTCTTGCCTAATTGCTCTGGCTAGAACCGCCAGGACAATGGTGGAGAGAAGTGGTGAGAGTAAGATATCCCTGTCTTACTCTTGACCTAAATCCAAACACAAAACCCACATCTGGTTCCTGAGTTGGTTCTGACTCATCCCTACTCTACCCTAGGGTTTCCAAGGTTGTAATCTTCATGAAAATATATTAGCACATCTGTTTCCCCTGGGGTGGTGGGTGAATTCACACCACTGACCTTTCTTTAACTATGGTGTCACTCATGATTCTCTTTCTGATGGTAAATGGGAACATTTATGTGTTCACCAGAAAGTATGATTTTATTAGATTCCCTTTATCAAGAATTTCCATAATGCCTAATTAATTGTCTGAGTGTTTTAATCCTGAAAAGCTGTTGATTTTTGTGAAATTATTTTTTCAATATCTATTGAGATATTTATATTTTTAATTTCCTTTATTATATTGATATGGTTTACTACTTTGATCTTTTTCATTCTGATAAAATATACATAGCAAAACACAATTCAATGTTATCTATATGTGTAATTCAGTGCCGTTGATTGTATTCTTCAAGTTGTGCAACCATTTTCACCTTTTTCCCCCAAATTGTCCCTCCTCCAGGAGCATACATTCATTCAATTTCTTTTTGAATGTTATACTTAACTTGAATTCCAGGGATAAATCTTATTTGATCCTGGTGAATTATCCTTTTTATGTTGGTTTACTAGTAGTTATATGAGGGTGTTTGCATCTATATTGATGAGAGGTTTAGGTGTCTGTGGCTGAGGTATGTGGGAAATATGGCTTTTATAGAGTTCAGACGTGTTCATACACTTCTATTTTTATAAGGCATGCATTCTAGTTACTTTATTTCAGTATTTGATTGGATTTCCTAGTGTTTTTCCTTATTAGGAGGTCTTGATCACCAATTCAATATCTTTAATTGTTATAGGTCTATTCACGTGTGCTCTTTGTTTTGGGACAAATGTCAGAATTTCATGTCATTTTAGATATATGTACTTTTCATCTAAGAAATATAATTTGTTCACATACAGTTTTGATAGTATTTTCTTATTATTACTTTCCCCTTTGTAAGGTTAGTTGCGGCATTCCCTCTTTAATATGGCTGATTTGAAATTATACATATGTATATTTAAAGCACTTTTATGGGCATAATAATAGGCATAATGTGAACCTCTACACAATTCTGCCACCCAAATATAAGGACTAAGCACATTTATTTGGCTATTTTCCATATTTTTTGTTGTTGAAATTATGCTTCTTAATTTTGTGTCCTACTTTTTTACTTCTAATTATATACATCTACCATATTATTAAAAGTATCTTATAATTTCAAACTCCTTAATATCCTATCATAATACTGTGACAGAATTTAATGAATTTATTTTCTATTTGGAACTTTTAAGTTGCTTCTTAAGTTTTGCTATTATATATCATTCTACAATATTTGCACATCATAATTTTTTTACGTATACCATTCTGACATTTACAGATTCAGTTTTGTACTTTGGTCTCCCTTAGTTGTATATCAAGAGAATATTCAATATATCTTTAACATTTTTGAAAAGATAATGGTTAATGCTGATAAAGTATTCCACCATATGAGGAGGCTTCAAATAGTTTGTGGAGAAATTTCATTATCTTTTAATTCTATTTTTCCAAGTACATTTTGAAGCCCTCCAGTATAAGCATAACATTATTTTAAAAATTCTATTGTTGTTAAGATTACTTGTAAATTGGATAGCATAAATATTTTTGAAATTTAATTATTATTACCCAGATCTGGGGATACATTTATTATTAAGATATACTGAGTTAAAGGGTTTGAGTTTTTGTTATTGCCTGAAAGATTACACTAATTCAGAATCATACTCCATTATATAGACATATTGTAATTGCTCTGACCAGTAGTATGCTATTGGATGTTTTATGTTTTTGTTATTGGGGATGATCATAGCAAAATCATCCTTGTACAGGAAGGTTTGAATGCATTTTATAAAACAAATATTTTAAAGGTTATTGTATGAATATGATAGTTAATTGACTCTACAGAAAATGAATGCCAATCTGTGTTCTCATTATAAATATATGAAAATCTGTTTTATAGTAGGCTTTCTAATATTTGTTCAATATTGTTATTTTTTAATTGGGGGCTCATAAATTCTTATCACAATCCATACATACATCCATTTTGTCAAGTACATTTGTACAATTGTTGCCATCATCATTCACAAAACATTTGCTTTCTACTTAAGCCCTTGATATCAGCTTATTTTCCCCCTCCCTCCTCACTCCCCTTCCCTCATGAACCCTTGATAATTTATCAATTACTATTATTTTGTCATGTCTTACATTGTCTGACATCTCCCTTCACCCACTTTTCTGTTGCCCATCCCCCAGGGAGGAGGTTATATGTAGAACCTTGTAATTGGTTCCCCCTTCCTACCCCACCCTCCCTCCACACTTCACGTATCACCACTCTCACCTCTGGTCCTGAAGAGGTCATCTGCCTTGGATTCCCTGTGTTTCCAGTTCCTATCTATACCAGTGTACATCCTCTGGTCTAACCAGATTTCTATTTATTAATTTGATAGGCCCTACCAATATTGATCAGCACAACTCAAACTTCACACTCAGTGCCATGGGGTTGATGGCAATCCATAGCAAACCTATAGTTCAGGGTAGAACTGCCCCTGTCAATTTCAGAGACTAACTCTTTATGTAAGTAGAAAGACCCATCTTTCTCCTGAGGAGCACATGACAGTTTCAAACTGTTAACCTTGAGTTACCAGCCGAATGTATAACCACTATGCCACCAGGATTCCTAGATCAGCAAATGAATAATCAAATGGTAGACTATTAGTTGGAAGAATAGGTATACATTATAGGAAAAGGCTTAAGTAACTATCCGGGTAACCCTAGGGATAATTAGATATGTATGTTTTGTGCTATGTAAGGAGTCTTGGTGGTGCACTGGGTTCAACATTGGGCTGCTAACCACAAGTTTAGGAGTTTGAATACACTAGCTCCTCTGAGGGAGATTTACAGTCTCAGCAATTCCAAAGAGCAGTTCTACTCTGCCCCGTAGGGTTATTATGAGCTGGTATCAATTCAATGGCAGCGAGTTTAGTTTTTCACTTTTTGTGCTATATTAAAATAATAAATGGACCGTGTCGGGAAAGTGAGCATCTCAGAATGCTGGATTATTAGAACAAAGTGTTCTTGTGTTGAGTGAGTATTTGAGTAGAGACCCATTGTCCATCTGCTTCCTTAATATTAAACCTATACATATATGTACATAGATCTATCTCCCCATCATCATATATAAATATATTTACATATGTACATGCCTGTATTTAGATCTATATAAATGCCCTTTGCCTCCCCGTTCTTTCCTGTATCTCTTTTTACTTTCCTCTTGTCCCACTATCATGTTCAGACTTCATTTAGGTTTCAGGAATTCCTCTTGGTTATATTCCTGACATGACCGCTACAGACAAAGCGGGTACATAAGCAATTGTGATGAAGAAGGCTGATGGTGCCCGGCTATCAAAAGATATAGCATCTGGGGTCTTAAAGACTTGAAGATAAGCAACGGTCATCTACTGAAAACAACAAAGCCCACATGAAAAAATCACACTAGTCTGGGTGATCGTGATGTATCAATAAGATCAGTTATCAGGCATCAAAGAGCCAGAGCAAAAAATCATAATGTGAATGAGGAGGGGGAGTGTGGAGTGGAGGCCCAAAGCCAATCTGTAAGCAATTCAACGTCCTTTTACAAAAGGGTCATGGGGAAAAGTCGGACCAGTAAGGGTGCAGTGTAACACTGATAAAACATACAGCTTTCAAAAAAAAATACAGCTTTCTTCTGATTCTTTAATGCTTCCTCCCCCTCAACCCCCACTGTCATGGCCCTAATTCTACCTTACAAATATGGCTAAACCAGAGCATGTACATGGGTGCTGATAAGAGCTAGGAACACAGGGAATACAGGTCAGATAAACTCCTCGGGACCAATATTGAGAGTAGCCATACCAGGAGGGGAAGGGGTAGGTGGGGGGAGAAAGGAGGAACTGATCATAATGACCTACCTATAACCCCCTCCTAGGAGGATGGACAACAGACAAGTGGGTGAAGGGAGACAATGGTCAGTGTAAGACATGAAGAAAAAAAAGGATAAATTATCAAGGGTTCCTGAGGGAGGGAGGGTGGGGGAGGGCAGGAGAAAATGAGGAGCTGATTTCAAGGACTCAAGTAGAAAGAAAATATTTTGAAAACGATGATGACAACAATTTTGCAAATGTGCTTGACACAATGGATGCATATATGGATTGTTATTAAGAGTTGTAAGTGGCCCCAATAAAATGATTATAAAAAAGAGGTATCATTGCTATAACCTCTTTTTCTTAAGGTATCAACAAGTTAACCAGACATAAATACATATAAAATGACTCACTGGAGAAAAGGCAAAGATTGACTGCTGGTAATGTGCCTTTTAATTTATTCTTCTTGATAGTGGGGGAGGGGCATTAAAGAACTAGTGGAAAGTTGTATGTTTCATCGGTGCTATACTGCACTGTGACTGGCTCATAAAAGATGAGACAGAGGAATCCAGTGGAAAGGGCAGACAAGTGCCTGGATTTATACTTTGTAGCAGAAGTTGACACAAGTTGTAGGGCAGCAAGATAAATTATCTTCATTTCTGACAATGAAAAGAGAAGATAGAGAACAAGGGTAGTACTCCTATTGTTCTTTTTATGTAAACTGTTTTATTGTCATACACGTCACATATCATACAAGTCTGTATTTGAAACACCTCAAGAGGAGTTGTGGAATAATCAACACAATCAATTTTAGAACATTTTCTTCTTTCCCCATTTCCTCAAGGAACCATTAATCCAGCTACTGCCTCTATAGATTTACCTAGCTTGGATTACATATACAGAAAAACACCTTAAAAGACTAACAACAATAACACAATAAAACAGCTAAAATCCTCATTGGAAAAGGCAGCAGAAAATATGTTAAAAATTGAGCAAATTTAAAATGAATCTAAAAAGGGATCAAAGGAAAAGGTGTTAAATGTCAGCTTAACTGCATCAGCCATAAGCCATTTCTTTCCTTTGTCAAAATGAAATTTTCAAGTCTTTTATCTATTATATAGTGAAAAGAAATTAATAAATCTTCCACCCAAAACTTGTGTGCCCATGAATATGCACACAAACACACATACACACTTGGTTTGTTTACCTGGAGAGCTTGCCAAATTGGAAAACTGTTAGTTTTTTCCTGCAAATATCATTTCCTCTGAAAACATTTCTGACTTTCATAAGTAGAATTAATAATAACCATATCACCAGTAGTAAGCGCTAATAACCATATCACATGTAGTAAGAGCTAATTCCACATCTGATAATGGGTTAGGTCCTTTTATGTGTTTTATGCTGTATATGATGAAGTATGTACTATTATTTCCTCCCTTTTTGAATGAGTAAATGGAAGGGCAGAGAGTATAGGAAACTTGGCCAAGGTCATTCAGCTCATAAAAGGTGAGATCAGGGCTCAAAAGACTGTAATGCCTTATTTTACATTGCTCAGCAACCCAGATAATGTATGACATACACCCTCCCGTTACTTAATGAAAAGCAGTTAGGACACCGAACAATATATAATGTTTTGGTTTATGATGAAAAAAAATCCATTATTTTGTAACTGCGCACAGGGCACAATGTTTTCACCATCCTTAAAAAAAGTTAAAAGCATGAGAAACAAAGTATTGTAAAACTGAGTGCGGTGCCATTTGTATAAAGCAAGAAGAACAAATGAGATATATTGGACGATTAGAGGGAAGTTCATTGATATACATATTATATATGGCAGCTCCGTGTTCTATTTTGTTACTTGATATTTAAATTATATACAGTGTCCTTGATATGCCAAAGAGTTTAACCCCAGTTTTCTTCTTTGTACCACCTACCTCCCTAGGTCAACAGTCATTACTGTTCATGATGGACAGGAAAGAAAGTTTACAAAATATGGATGTTTCTTGTGCCTCTAGTTGGCTGTTTGTTTAAGTGAAAATTGTTTGCCTCATGGTACCTCTTTTCACCATATTTTACAAAAGGATAGTGGGGTTAAATGATTTATCAAAATACCATCAAACCTCAATTAGCTACAACATGTAAAGAGGAAGGTAGATTTATAAGATCTTTTCGAGGTTACTGGGGGTTGTGGTGGTGGTGTTCAACTAGAAACATACCTTTTGAAGCTACGAGCACCCAATTCTTGTTGAAAATAATTTAAAAGTAAGTGATGGGGAAAAGAGCGGTAACAATATAATGCATGATCAGTGTTTTAATTAAAACCAAATCAAAACCACAGATTAGGGTTCCAGAAATTTAGGTCAATGACAATGGCATCTTGGAGTGAACTACTATTGAGAAGAGAGGGGCTTCTTTAACTGCCGACCCTACTTACCCTTTTATTTTCTACAAACTTGCCAGCTTTTTCACTGAGAATGTAGAATACACCAAGATGGCCACTTCCCACCACACGATTTGCACATCTCCACAACTTCAACTGTCATTTCAACCTTCCTTTCATTTCCAGGTAGAGATTAGAAAATCCTCCTGAGCTCTAGAAACTTTCCCCCTAGGTCAGCAGTTCTCAACCTTCCTAATGCCGTGACCTTTTATTACAGTTCCTCATGTTATGGTGACCCCCAACCATAAAATTACTTTCATTGCTACTTCATCACTGTCATTTTGCTATTGTTAAGAATTGGGTGATCCCTGTGAAAGGGTCATTTGACCCCCCCCAAAGGGGTCACGACTCACAGGTTGAGAACCGCTGCTCTCGGTTCTTGGCCTGAGATTAATCCTGTTTCCTTCTTCAAAGGAGCATTAGTAGCAGTTGCAACCTAACAGCCAGCCAGTGAGAGAACTATGCAGTTGTTTGCTTCTGGAAAGATTACAATCTTGGAAATTCTTGTTCAGCCAGAGTCAGAATAGACTAAACAGAAATGGGTTTTCATTTTCCTGTCTTCACCCATTCTCTTTATTCTAGCCCCTTTCTTTTAAGCTTGTTTAACTACTTAGTTCATTAAAAAAATAAGTAGTATTTTTTAAAACCCATAAATACATTCTAATTATAAGAAACACCAAAGAAGGGACACATTAGAAAATATATGAATGGTACTTGTCAGCACTTAAAAGGTCATGCGAAATAATACAAAGTCTGAGAAACTGTAACAAACCACAAGAAAGTAAGCATGCAGCATGTTACTGTTTGATGTTCTCTAGTAGGTTCCCATTCACAGCAATGTTATATACAACAGAATGGCACAGTGCCTGGACTTGCATCTTCCTCACAAGGTTACATAATCTGTTGGCAATTTGAGACTTAAGAGTGAAGGGGTAAAGTTTAGCCTGTCAATCAGGTCTCAGCTTGATGACCTCATTTGGGGGCATTCAGGAGATAAAAAAGCTAGCTGGAGGTGGGACACACACACTCCCTTTGAGACATTCCTGTTGAGAAGACACATGGCGCTGTGCTAGAGCCCTGGAGCTGAAGAAGCCACGTGGAGACACCTGCCAGCGCTGAAATGCTTCTACTGCCACTGGATCCACCAGACTTTCAACCCACTGGCCATGATATTCCTGCAGTTGGCATCATTGCACGTGTTGCATGAGTCTGAAGAGGAATTTACAGACTGTTACTGGACATATGGGTAATATGAAACTTTAAGGACTTGAACTGGACAGGGCTGGGATGTTTTCTTAATATACAATTTCTCTTCGACATAAAGCTCTCTCTTACATATAAGTGCCCATGAATTGGTTTTTCCAGTCTACACAGACTAACACAATCACAATCATTGCTGTTTGGGAACACTGTTGCATCCACTGTGTCAGTCCTCGTTTTCACTGACAGTCAAATTAGCAAGCATGATAATGGGTCCAAAGTATGTAGAACAGGGTCCTGTCTTCTCTTCTAAGGAGCATTGTAACCTCACTGTTCTGGAACATTTACTGCTCACCAACATAAAAAATTCAAAGCCACCAGTTCTTCTTTATTCACTGTCCACATTTTGTGTACATATGCCTGAACTACCATGATGAGGTCGGGTATACATTAGTCCTCAGAATTACATGTTTGCCCTTTAATATTTAAGAGAGATTTTTAGCAGGAGGTTTGTCCATTGTGATGCATAATTTGTTTTTTGGAATGCTTCTCTGGGCATAGTTAGTGGATCCCAGTAAAATTAAATCCTTGACCACTTGAAACTTTTCCCCATTGATCATGATTCTGGTTTCTGGTGTAGGTGTGAGGAGTTCCATTTTCTTTATGAAGGCTGAGGTTTGTTATCTTCATCAGTAAATGTGTCAAATTTTCTCTGCTTTCAGAAAGCAAGTTTGTGTCGCCTGTATCTCTGGTTGTTAATAATTCTTCCTTCAATTCTGAAGTTATGCTCTTTTCTAAAAACAGTTTTACTGACATATAATTGACATCACATCGATCATATTTACAAATTTTGGAATCATCACCACAGTCAATTTTAGACCATTTTCTTCTTTCTTTTACTCATTGTTTTTAGCCCTCCATTGCCCCCAAACCTCCACAGTCATGCCCCTAAGAAACTATTGGTCCAGTTACTGCATCTAGAGATGTACTTACAATAGATTTCAAATACAAACAATTGTAAGTTCACAACAATGACAAAATAAAATAGAGAAAAGTCTCAATGGAGAAGAAAATAGAAAATATTTTAAAAATTGAAACACATATAAGCAAATAATCAAACCTGAAAAAGAGAATTGATGTATAAGCATATTTAGAGGAAGTAGAATTAAGGAAGATAAAGGGCAAGAAAAAGCAAGAAGAAAGGGAGTACAAAAGAAGGAAGAAACAGACCAGAGAAAGGGAGAAGCTCACGTGTTCATGGATTGAGGCTATTGTCCGGTGCTGCCGAGTGGGTTCCACCTCCTCACAGCCCTGTGAACAACAGAACGGAATGTGACCTGGTCCTGTGTCGTACTCACAATGTTTTTTATGTTTCAGCCTATCGTTGCAGCCAATGCACCAGGCCATCTTGTTGAGGGGCCTTCCACTTTTACACTGCACTGATACCTTATCAAGCATAACATCCTTCTCCATGGACTTGTTTCTCCTGACAACATGTCCAAAGCACATGAGACAAAATCTCACCGTCCTTGCCTCTAAGGAGCATTCTGGCTGTACATCTTCCGAGACAGATTTGTTTGCTATTTTGACAGTCCATGTTACCCTCAGTATTCTTCCACAGCATCATAATTCAAATGCATCAATTATTTTCAGTTTTCCTTATTCAATGTCCAACTTTCACGTGCATATGGGGCGATTGAAATAGCAAGACTTGGGTCATATATACCATAATTCTCAAAATAACAGCCTTCATTTTCTACACTTTAAGCAGGATTTATGCAACAGATTTACCTAGTACAATGAATTGTTTTGACTCTTGGCTGCTGCTCCCATGAGCATGAATTAAGGATCTGAGCAAGATGACATCCTGAACAAGTTCAATCTGTTCTCGGTTTAGCATGGTGTTACCAATGGCCCAGGTGTGAGGATTTTACTTTCAGGAAGCAAGGTTGTATCATATGGATATAAAAACTCGTTAATAATCCTTCCAACAATCCTCACTGGACATTCTTCTTTGTATAATCCAACTTCTCTGATTACTTGCTCATCATACAGATTGAATAAGTATGGTGAGAGGATGCAACACTGACATACATCTTTCCTGATATTAAATCATGCAATTTTCCCTTGTTCTGTACATACAACTCCTTCTTGATCCATGTACAGGTTCCACATGAGCACAATGAAGTATTCTGGAATATCCATTCTTCTCAAGTCTATTCATAGTTTGTTACTATTTCACATAGAAGAATACATTTGAAGTAGTATTTCTTAGACTATAAGAGTACTATAACAAAAAAACAAACAAACAAAATAAGAGTACTATAACAGCAAATTTTTTCTGTAAATATTTCTACATTGAATTGTAATATTATTAAGTACAAAATTATTAGTAACTTTTTTCAACTTTGTGCTCGAATCACCTATAACTATGAATGCAACTAAATTACATGTTTGATCAATTTCTGACTGAAGTAATTCTTCATTATTTTCATCAATAGTTTTTGTGGTTGGTGCATACATTTGAATAATAGTTGTATTAGTTGGGTTTCACTGAAAACTGATTAATATAATCCCATCACAAAAACCATTGCACTTCATGTAGAATTTAGTAAGATCCTTTCTGACAATGAATGCAGCACTATTCCTCTTGGTTATGTTATTCCTGGCATAGTAAATCATATGATTTTCTGATTCAAAGTGGGCAATACCAGTCCATGTCAGCTCACTAATGCCTAGGATATTGGTCTTCATACATTGCATTGCATTTTTGAACACTTCCAGTTTTCCTGAATCTACTTTGTATACACCCTAAAGAAATACAGAACAAAGACACGAACAGATATATTCATACCCATGTTTTCATACCCATTTTTATCACAGTAATTTCTAGAAGATTGCAATAATGAAAAATGCTGTCTTTGGAGGAATAGATAGCTAGGCTATATACACAGAATGTTATAACATGCTTCCAAAAACCCGATGATGTGTCTGTCAAACACCTTGTGACATGGACAAAATTGAAGAACATTATGCTTAGCAAAGTTAGTCAATCTCCAAAAACATTTCATGGTGCCATAATTTTAAAGGAAAAAAAGAACAACAGCAAGGTAAAACGTGGTTTATGGAACAAGAGAAGAGTCGATGTGGGGGTATGGGGGAGCAGGGAAAGGCGGGAAGAGTAGGAGAGAAGGTGGTCAGAACAGAAGAGCGATGCACAAAGAGAAATATTTTGATACTGTCACTGTTTTTATGAGACAGGCTGTTCAACTGCATATAGGATGCTTTTCTTTGTATGTATTATTTTCCACAAATAAAAGGGGAAAGAGTTAATCAAAAACAAAAATAATTAAAAAAAATTAAATTAGATTTTTTTAAAAATTGCAAGGGTAATAGCATTAAAGACTCTCCAGATTCCTTACCTACCCGATCTAAACACAGGTCTGCATAATTATACAAGAAGGGAAAGTAAAATTGAAGTTGACTTAATCTTTTTGGTGACACTTGAGCTAGTTTCAAACAAGCAATCAAAATATCATCTTTCCTTTTTATCATAATTTATAAAATTTATAAAATATCAGGATCCAAAAATTTCATTCTGTCTTGTCCCTACAAACTGCCAACCTGAGACTGAAGTACTCATTATGATACAGTTGTTTTTTACTCACAGCGACCTTGTCGTGCATGTTTAAACAGCTTCATAGGGTTCCCAATGTGTAAACATTTCTGGAAGCAGACCGCCACATCGTCTGTGGAGGGCATGGGGGCTTGAACCGCTAACTTTTCAGTTAGACGCTAAGCACTTCACCACTGTTTAATTAGTACTTCTGAGACAGGAAGCGTGAAAGCAAAGTCATGAATAGGTTGCCTTGAAATTAAGGAAATCATGACAGACACCTGCACCTAAAACATAAAATGAGAGTTTAACTGCATGACAACAGTAGTTAAATTGAAGATAAAAAAATGTTCAGGGTTCTAGAGTGATACCAGTTCAAAGCCAGGAGATATGACAAGAGGGCAAAAGTGTTCAAGGGGTCCAGGAAAATTTTAAGTGACAGTTACCATCCAGTTATATTAATTATATTCACCAGACTATGCAACCGCCAACATTATTCTTTTCCATTTTTTCATTGTCTGTAAAAAAAACCCCAGTGTCACTTTCTCACTGCCACTTGCCCTTAGTAATCACTGATAAACTTTTTGGCTCTTTGATTGTTCACAGGAGTGTGATCATAAATGTCATTTTCTATCAGAAGGTTTTCATCCAGCAGAGTGTTTTTAAGGTTCATTCATTGTGCAGCATATGGCATGACTTCATTTCTCTTTATTGCTGAGTATAGTTCTACTATATGCATATACTTCATTTTGTTTATCTATTCAGCTATTGATGGACATTTAAATTGTTTCTATCTTTTGACTACTGTGAATAATGCTGCAATGAATATCCTCCTCTGAGCTTGAAACAACAGATATTGTTGAAGTCCGAGAAAGCATTATGTGAAGTACAAAACAGTCTTATCCTCCTTTGGTTTGGGTTATTTCAGTAACATACCCAAAGAAAAAGGCAAGGATTTGGATATACATAGTTTATTTGGCAGGTGATACCAGGAAGAGGTACCAGAAAGAGAGTGGCAAAGTTAGATAAGAAGGGAGAAAAGGCTATTAAGAGTCTGGCTAGACCAGAACATGTATACTGGTACAGATAATATTTCAAAAGACAAGGAATCCAGACAGATAAAGCTCTCAGACCAATAAGGGGAGCAGCCATACTAGGATGATAAGGGTTGGGGTGGGGCAGTAAGGGAGAACCAATCACAAGGATTGACATATGGCCTCCTTCCCAGAGTGACAGACAGCAGAAAAGTGGGTGAAATGAGACATTAGAGTATGTGAAACATGAAAATAAAAAGGAGAATAATTTATAAAGTATCAAAGGGACATGAAAGAGGGAGGGTCGGGGAGGGAAGTTGAAAAAATGAGGAGCTGATGCCAGGGGCTCAACTAGAAAGAAAATATTTTGAAAAAGATGATGACAACATATGTACAGGTGTGTTCGACAAAATGAATGTTTGTATGTATTATGATAAGAGCTGTAAGAGCCCTCAATGAAATAAAATAAAAATAAGTAAATAAGATTGTGTTCATGAATGGTTTGCCACATTATCCCACCCAAACCTATAAGGAGGGAGGACGTAGAAATATTTATTTACTAATTCCATCATTGGTTGGAAGTCACTCATCAAGTGGTAACAATTCAGCACTTCCAACGTGCTTCATAAGGTGGTCAAACTTGTTTTGCAGACAGAACCCCCCACTGGCAGAGAAACAAGAAGACTTGAACTCTCCCTTTAACGCCCTATTATTTGATCTCCTTTACCATCTATCTATCTATCTATCTATCTATCTATCTATCTATCTATCTATCTATCTATCTATCTATCATCTATAATCTATCATTTATTTTAAGCATTTGAAGTGCATTTTAGTTCTTCATCAATGTCATATGTTAACGGATACATGGTGATATTACTTGGATCAATTTTAAGATACGTTTGAAACAATTCAGTATTATACCACTTGCTGGTTTGATTACTAATATCTCCATTCCTTTAGGGTGACTCTGCCAACAGGAAGCCGGTTCCATTCTATTCCCATTTGTGTTGCTCTGTATGTCCACATCGCAACACAGAAAATAGCTTTGCCTTGTAACTGTTTGCTGAGTGCTTCACACTTGAAGATGAGACTATGGTAGCTCATGTAATCTCCTGTCAACTTGAGCAAAGGGTAGAAGTCTAGCCTGTGAATCAGGTCACAAGGTAACATGCACCAGGAAACACGCACCAGGAGGATTCTGCAAACTTCCTGTTTCTCTCCTGAGAAGAGTACCACACTTTCTACTTGCTTCATGTTCCAATTGACAAGCAATATGGACCTATGTGGATGGCAGCTGGAGGAGCCACATGGAGACCCAAACCAGTCCTGAAATGCTTCCATGGCCAGTGGATCCGCAAGACTTTCCACCCACTGGCCTGTGATCTTCCTGCAGTCAGCATCATTACATGTGTTGCCTGACTCTGAAGAGGAATATTTAGACTGGTTTTGAACATATGACCTAATATTGGACTTAGGAACTTGATCTGGACTGGGCTGGGGTGTTTTCTTAATATACAATTACTCTTTGATAGAAAGTTCGCTTTTACACATATATGAATGTCAATGAATTTGTTTTTCTAGTCTACCTGAACTAGTACAATGACTTTGGGCTTTTATTGGCCAAGGGAAAGTTCTAAAGAAGTCACAGAGCTGCAGCAAGTAGAGGTCTTTTATGATCTATTTAAATTTTTTCAAGTTTTTAATATTTTCTGTTTTATTTCGATTCAGGTTTTAATCCGTTTTACTTCATTCTTCTTGTTAGTTTTTTATGTTGGTTTTTTTAAATGTTTTTGAAAACCAGAATAAGTAACTCTATAGAGGCAGTAACTGGATTACTGATTCCCTGGTGGGTATGGCAGGGATGGTTGGGGGAAATGAGATGTTTATAACAATGAGTACAAGAATTTAAAAAATGGCATAAAACGAATTGTGGCAATGACTGCAACTCTTCTTGATGCGATTGAACCATTGGTTGTAGGATATGTGTATTGTATGCCAACAAAATAGTTGGGGGAAACAATGTCAACAATTACTTCTGAAGTGAGCTAAATAAATATGAACGGGGCATCAAGAGTACCTTGTTCATAATTTAGGTAAGCATAAATGGGTAAGACATTGTCTATGTCAAGTGGTGTTAGTCTGAGGAAATTAGAGAAACAAATCCACAGAGACTCATATGTATAACAGTTCTTTATAAAGGGTAAGTGTGCATTAAGAAAACATCCCATCCCAGTCCTAAGCCCATAAGTCCAACATTAGCCCATATGTCCAACACTGATCTACAAAGTCCTCCTCCATCGCACAAAACATGCACAGTGTTGTCTATTGCAGGAGGAAAGTCGAATTAGTGAATGTGTAAGCATCTCAGCACTGGCAGGGGTCTCCACATGGCTGCTCCAGCACCCAAGGCTGCATCAGGCTAGGTCCATGTGGCTTCTCCTCAGGGATGTCTTGCAGGAAGTTGAGCCTTGCCAGATGAAAATCAGGGAACTGACTAAGGCAGCTGCACCCTGGTCTGACCATCACAAAGCAAGAGACCCAATAACTAGAAAGGAGAAGACTCACTGAACCATTTATCTCTCCGCCCTTCAGTTAACCCCACATGTATTTTCCAGCCAGGTTGGCCCAATAAACTTTAGCTATCTCACAAGCATATGGGTACAACTTCAAAATTGTCATTGATTTATATTACTGCATCCTTCATATGATTGGGTCTACTTATGCAGTGGGAGGAGTCCTGGTGATATAGTGGGATATACATTGGGATACTAACTGCAAGGTCAGCAGTTTGAACCCCACAGCTGCTCAGTGGGATAAAGATGAAGCTTTCTGCTCACATAATGATCTACAACCTCTACTCCCTTCTATAGTGTTAGTATGAGTTGGAATCAAGTTTGGTTTTGCTTTTTTATTTAATAAATCTTTTTATTGGGGCTCATACAACTCTTATCACAATCCATACATACATCAGTTGAGCAAAGCACCCTTATACATTCGTTTCACTCATCGTTCTCAAAATTCACCTTCCATTTGGGTTCCTGGAATCAGCTCGGTTTCCTTTCTTTTCCCCCCTCCCTCCCCGCTCCCCCCTTCCCCCTGTTCCCTTAATAGTTTATAAATAATTATTTTATCTTACACTGGCTGGCGTCTCCCCTCACCCACTTTCCCATTGCCCATCTCCCAGAGAGGAGGTAACACATAGATCTCCGAGATCAGTTCTCCCTTTCTACACCCCCTTCCCTCCTGGTGTCGCCACTCCCACCGCTGGTGTTGAGGGGTCCGTCCGTCCTAGATTCCCTGTGTTTCCAGATCCCCAGTGCACCGCTGTACATCCTCTGGTATAACCAGGTCCGCAAGGTAGAATTGGGGTCATGATAATTGGGAGGGAAGGAAGCGTTCAGGAACTAGAGGAAGGTTTTGAGTTTCATTGTTGCTACACTGAACCCTGAGTGACTCATCTCCTCCCCACTACCCCTCTGGAAGGGATGTCCAGCTGTCTACAGATGGGTATTGGGTCCCCATCACGCACTCCCCCTTATTCATGGTGATGTGATTCCCATCCCGCACCCCCGCCTTTGTTGTTTGAGACCTGGTCTCCTCTGCCCTTCACGATCACCCAGGCTGGTGTGCTGCTTCCATGTGGGCTTTGTTGCTTCTGGGCTAGATGGCCACTTGTTTGCTTTCAAGTCTTTAAGCCCCCAGACGCTATATCTCTCAGTAGCCGGGCACCATCAGCCTTCTTCACCACACTTGCTTATGCACACCTTCATCTTCAGCATTTATGTGAGGAAGGTGATCACACAATGATTGTTTTTGTTCCTTTGTATCTGCTACATGGTCCATTCAACACCTTGTATTCTACTTAGGCAGTGTGCTTCTTCCCTGTGGGCTTTGTTGCTTCTGAGCTAGATGGCTGCTTGTTTGCCTTCAAGCCTTTAAGACTCCAGACACTATAACTTTTGGATAGTCGGGCACCATCAGCTTTCTTCACCATGTTTGCTAACACACACATCTGTCTTCAGTGATCATGTCGGGAAGGTGGGTATCATGCAATGACTGTTTAGCAGGGCGAGGTGCTATTGTATTGGGAGAGTATGCGTGATGAGGCCCAATGTCCATCTGCTACCCTACCACTGAACCTATAAATATATAGGTTTTGCTTTTTAAAATAAATATTAAAAATATATATTGATCACCTATGAAATGTTGACTCTTTGGTAAGTACTGAGAATATAATGTTTAATGAGAGATTCATTACCCTCAGGACGCTAACCTTCTCCTGGATAAGCACAAAAAGCCACCAATCAAATATTGATTAAGATTTTCATCACATTTGAGTATAATGAGGAAATAGTGCTACTTTTCCCTCGTAATTGCTACTAATGGTACCGATTGTGCTTCTCTTTTCCCGCTAGGAGGCAGAAGCAAATGTCCAGCCCTTTTTCGTTGGGTATTTTTCTATATTTTTCTATAGTTTTCAGCTGCTCTCCCGTATTAAGAGTCCCACTTTGACTCCAACCTTCTCTCTGATTTATATTCTCCTCCTTTTTCCTCAGACAGGTGAGACATGTGATCTTTGTCGCTAGAAATTTGAGAGTACAATGGCAGGCTTTCCCATATAAAGGGACTTCAAAAGCAAAGCGAGTGGGAAAAATGGATTATCTTTTAATTCAATTCTCCACCAAAGTGTTGAAGCCCCTTCCCCCCATATATTTCCTTATTCCTCTCCTTTTTTTTTTTCCTTCGGTGCCTTCTCCTCTAGTTGCCTTGTAGAGAGGGTGTGACTGGATAACCAGCAGAAGGAAAGGCCAAATCCTTATAACAACCTTTGTCTTCTCCTTGGTCGGTCCATTTGCTCTTCTAGCTGCCTGTGTGTACTATCTAACTGATCTAGAGATAAGAGGATGCATCAACCCTGGAGAGTCCCTTGTGAGATATAATTACATTTTCTATCAGACCTTCAGCTAATGCCATTAGACCCCTTCCCTCAGGTATACTTTGCGTGGTCCACGGTATACAGTCTTGGGAAGAATCCTCTATTTTCCTATTCTAACTTGGAACTTTAGGAATATACCAAATTAGACTTTTATGGCTTTTGGAACTTAGGAGTTTGGTGTGTGTAGGGGGACCAAGATGAATCCTGGCCCCAAGTCATCTGGCAAGTTCCAACACGTCTTTCCTTTTGAGGGTTATTTGTCCTTTCTACAGTGGTTTTGGGGAAGTCCAACAAGTCTGATGTTAGTAGATGATGCTCAACTAGGAAGAGAAAAAGCCTACCTTATTTTCAAATGACATTTACTTCTGCCTTCAAAGGATTTGTTATTTATTGACTCTGAAAAGAGTGGCTTCATAATAACTGTGTTGGCTCTCTGAATGTGTAATCTCAGAAACCAAGGGTGGTAGGGTGTATCATTGAGATCATTTATGGGATAATTGCCTCCTGTTCAGTGCTTGATATCATTCTCTTACTCTTGCCTCTTGGGGTTCTACATCTTTAAGTATGCATAAATTATTAAAAAAACAAGGCATTTTACCAAAGCATATTTAAGTGTTAACCAATGACAATTCTTGCCTTTCCCCTTGCTTGGCTCCCATTTATTATTTCAGGTATTATGCTGAATCAGATGTCTTTATGTGGTACTTACATTCTTTATCTCAAAATACCTTGGATGATCCACTACACTGATAACCAGTTTAGTGAAAATTTTTAACTAAAAGGATATCAAGACTTAAAATTATTTTCTTCTTTCCCCAATCGCCTTTCCCTGTTATGGGATGGGGAGACTTAACAAGGTCTCAGTCAAATTCTATACGTATTTAGTTCTTTTGTGCTTTAGAACACTTTGACATCAATTATTTTAAAATCAATATTGTTCCTTTTAAAACTTCAGTGGTAAATTTGAATAAAATTTTTCCTGTCATATAAATAAACAAGAGCTATGCGTGTCAATACCTTCCATGCATAGAACAAGCAAAGGGATGAACTAGAGAGTGGGGACACAGGTCCAATCAGGATAGTCAGGAAAAGTTTTTATTTTTTTTGCGGGGCAGAGGCCTGTAGGACGATAAGAAATTAATTGTATGAGGAGTGGGGAGAATTACCTCAGGAAGAAGGAAGACCACATTCAAAGACTTTCAGGTGGAAAGGGCCATGGCATAAATCAAGATTAACGAAAAAAGCCTTAGTGACTGGAGCATCGCCACAAGGAGATGGTTATGAAGTAGGATCAAAGAGCTAGCCAATGGACCACACCATGCAGGCCCTCAAATGTTAGTGGAAATAAAATATATTTTAACCTACAGCCAGTGGTAAGTCCTTGAAAAAAATTAGAGGACATTAAAAATAATTGTGCACTTTCATATTTTTTGATTTGCATAAAATAAAACCAAAAGTAACCAGATTGTCATTGTTTCTGTAATGTGTTTTTGTTAGATGTGAAAGCATAACTGTTGTTTTGTTGAGGCAACTATCTCAAAATTCCATGTTTCTATTTGATTTTGCAGCTGTCAAGGAAAGTAAAAGATGAAGCCACCATTTCTTGTGGCCCTTGTGGTCTGTTCTGTGGTAAGCACAAATTTGAAGATGGTGTCAAAGAGAAATTCTGGTAAGTTCCTGACAACTTCACATATTTTCTTTCTCAAAAAAAGTGTGCTTTTTTGTGAGGATCCAGAGGGTGGCTGTGTCTTTATCTATGATTATCTTTGAACAGAGACTTCTGTATTCAAGATGTGTTGGAAAGAGGCCAAAATAAAAATGAAGTTTTAGCCAAACACTGAGAAACTGGTAGAGTTTTGTCAAACATCAATTGCTGGTTAGTCGCAGTAGACAATGAAATGTTAAGGCTTAATGGCTTCTAAAGACATACAGACCTGCTTAGGGTTGACTTTATAAATATATACCTGAGAGCAAGTATTTAAAAATGAAAATATAGGAACAGCATAGTTTAAACAAGAGTTATTAAAAAATATCAGTGAGCTTTTGTTCTTCAAATTAGTACCAAATCACTAATAGGCAGAAACGTAAAGCCTATAAGTTAGGAAATAGTAGCTAATAACCCACAGAGAAATCTCTTGGGATGGCATATCTATTTCTAGAACATAGTCATCTGGCCGCCAGCCATGATTATACTAAGAGATTAGTTGTAGCCAGTAGAAATCCCCATCAAAACTTAATCATTGTTTAATAACACTTAGATATATATATCTTTCAATTCTGATTATATGTTCTAACTATAATTACAAACCATAGATGAGATTTTAAGAATTGATTTTCTGTCTGTAATCAATCTAATAAGACATTGAAAACTATATTATTATATGGAAACATGATTACAATGGGACTTTCTACTGGCTTCCAATTCAGTTATTTACTAGAATCAAATATCTGTATGCTCTTTCCTTTCTCGTTAAGTATAGAATCAAAGCAATAAAGTGCGGGGTTATTTTTCAAAGCAGTACATGTTGGACTTGGAGTTTGCTTAATGTTTGTTTTATGAGGCAAGAATGTTTGCTAATTGAAATGGCTACAGAATGTTGTTGTTCTAATTAATATTATATTAATAAAATCTTGCACAAAAGTGTGTCCCAAGTTATACACTAGAACACCACTGCTAATGTCCCAAGCCTTCGAGATTAGTCAAGGTAGGACTTTCACTCCCCTTAGAGACTCTGTTTGTATTGAAGTCACTTTTGTATATTGTGGCTGTATTTATGTGTAATATTTCACCTATCCTATTTCCAACCTGGCATCTCATTCTTGACATTTTTGCACTGATTTTGAAGTAACACGTTCACTGTCTGTCTTGATTCCGAGTGAGAGCGTACTCACTAGCTAATGCAACATGTTGGACCATATTCCATTTTCTTCACTTGGTTATTTCATACTGTCTCGAGAACATCTGACAAAGGAAAATAACAAGAAATTAGAGTTTTAAAAGCCACATTTACTATAGTAGCTGAAAAAATGTTGCTACTTACATATTCTGCCTTATTTAAAAACACGTTATTATTTATTAGGAAAGAGACTGTTCAAATAAATATATGTAGATGAAATTACCCAGAAGTGTCATTAAAAAATCAACCTTTTAATACTTTGTTCTCTTTTCAAGTATGAAGTTTTTTGTGGCTTAGCTTTGTTTAAGTGTGACCAAGTGGGGTCATGTCTGTAGCAGCCTCATTGTAGAAACATTCCCCCCAAAGCTATCCTTGGAGACAATGTGTTTGAATGGTTTCAATCTCTGTTCCCCACCCTCTACTTCTGCTCACCTAGCAAAACAATATTGGAATGCAACTTTCCTCTGGTTTGGACGATGGAGATGATTTGAATGCACAGTTGGTCTTTCTTGCAAGATTTCCTAATTCTCTTTTGGGTAGATAAGGGGTAGGCAGAAAAGGCTAACAGTTTGGTATTAGTTTGCATGTGTTTCTCTCTCTGTGTGTTATCTTAATTTCACAATTCAGAAACAAAATCAGGCATCCGTTTCATAAAGGCCATCCTAAATTGTTCATGGCTGATGAAAGTGAGGGAATTGGTGTGGTTAATATTTTATGTATGCCTAGAAATATTTTACTCTTAATATTATAGTCGTGTTTTTCTCTTTTGAAAAATTCTAAAAGAGCTTTGGAAAATCTGTAGTTCAAGTGTTACTGTATGTGATGTGTGAGGTCCTTTGACCTTTGACAATTACAAAGGATCAGGTTCTAGCTGGTGGGGTTGCTCTTTGTAAAATCACCAACCAAATGCACAGCTTTGCGTATTCTCTCCTCCTACTCACCACCCCCACCAAGTTAAAAAGCAAAAGATGATCAGCCTCTTTCCTCATTAACATTTATAGCTGCTTAGCACCTGACGTGAAGCTCATTATAATGATTTCTGTGCAGTTCTTTAGACAGGGATGCTTGCCACTGAAATCCCTACAAGTATTGGGATCGACTCCAAGGGCCTCCCTTTTGCACAGAGAACCAAGGAAGGAAGTTTCTTCCTCTGCATTTTACAAAGGAAAACTACTCGAGAGTAAACATGAGTTAAAATGTATTTATGTCTAAATCCAATATGAACACATGTTAAAGCACACCTCCCGATTTCTTCTGATGCATAATGCTAAGAAGTCACCAACACAGACTGTATCTCATACCAGGCAAGCCCTACCATCAACTTGAACTCCCCAAATAGAAACAGTGGCCCTGATATTGCATCTAAAGGCTGATGGTTTTATAACTTATTGACTAAATGTTCTCATGTTTCATGTTAAGGACTGTATGTGATGGGACAGTATGGTTCTTTTGGCCTTCTCTGAAGAATACTCATGCAGGAGAGATTTGATGTTCCTGGGTAAAAAGGTAGAATTCTATCGGGGAGACCTGGGTTAAGTTCTAGGCTAATGTTCTGCCCGGTGAATTGCATGCTGCTGTGAATGGGTTTCGGCAGTGCTTACAGACTAAGAAGAGAGACCTGGTGACCAATTGCATGAAAGCCGGCAATGAAAACCCCAGACAGCACAATTGCTTAATCTTCATCTTTCCATGGGCATAGCACAGGACTGCACAGTGTTTGGATTTTTGTACTGAATTGGGGGGAGGGGGACTTAATGACAGCTGTCATCAACAACAATTATACTCCTGATGTCTTTTAGTATCTGCACATAAGACCATTTAGGAAGTTTACTAGATTAAAAATGCACATCTTTAATGTTATTCTTTATGGAAGGGAATTGGATAATATCTTGAGAAAGGTCAGTGGCAGAAACGCCAATTTCTTTTACCTAGGAGAGGGTATCTCTTCCTAAATCTAATTTGTAGTACAGGATTGAGAAAAATCCTTCTTCTTCAAGAAGTCATTCATGATCTATTTATTTTTTATATAAAAACATTATATCCCTAGAATATATAGTATTCATATGGAGCATTGAACTATTTCCTTCACTTTTCTCTGTGGCTGCTACTGATGCAGCAATGTGTGCACTGTGCTGTGGAATTGTGGGAAAAGCTCTTGCAGCCTGGATTTCAAAATCAGAGAAGGACTTATGGTGACCAGTTTGATGAGAGGGGATTTTAAAATTTGAACTCAAAGGGGGAATCTTGAAGTCAATTCATTTGGGACATGACCGTCCAAAGAAATTTCTCAGTGATCTGGTGTTAGAAAAATATTGGAGAGTTACCTAAATCTTCAAATCAGATAGAAAATGTAGTTTCTAGTGGTAAAGAGTGTTTGAAGACTTGCTGGCACACCATAGATCCTTATAGATACATGTTGAGTGATTTGAACACAGCCATTCAATTCTGTAGAATAATAGAATAGTTTACATGAGACTTAAATGTTTATAGATTTATGAGATTTTTCTGGTTGCTGGTAGCAGTTTGTTCCCACTAGAAATGTATTGGTTTTAAACTTGCAAATAACTGAGAAACACCATAAAGGTCTACATATCTTACAAAAACTAGAATGAGCCTTTCATTCCATTTCCAAATGTAAACAAACTAACTTACTTTGTTAAGTAGGTTTTTATTCAATTAAAAATAAATTCAAATAAAATATGATTTGAATTTTCAAAGGAAAGACAACATGTTTTCTTGTTAAGGTCTGGGTTTGGAGAGCTTCAACCGCACCATTCCTTTTTCTGTAAAGTTCCTCACATCTTTCATTTAATGAAATATATCATTGACTAGGAGGAAATACACTTCCTGAAGAGCACCAGAAACTAGATTAGAAGTTAGCAGACCAAGTAAGTACTGTTGAAATCTCATTTTCTAAGTTCCAATGTGCTAAGATCAAGGAGGGAAATAGGGCCCCACAATCTGTTCTGTAACTGAGAGGGGCACTCTGAGACTTGGTATTTTCATGTTTTTGATTAGGGTGCTTTGCCTGAAGAAAAAGTGTCTTTGAAGGAAGGCGGAAAGTGGTGCTGGAAGGATTTGATAGGTCACTAGGAAGTGGAAAAAATAAAGTTTGGGGAGGAAGTAGGAATTTGAATATTAAAGCAATAAGTTGCTGTGAATCGGAATTAACTCGATGACCGTGAGCTTAACTTTTATTAAGGATGTAGTATGTAAGGAGAGATAAGAGAAGCCAATTTAAAAGAATTTGTGCCAAGAACTTAGCTAAATGAAACTAATTAAAGAAGATGAAAGGGAAATAAATGTAGAATTCTGTCATGAAATCCATTAATTTTTTATAGCCAGGGATGGAATCTTTATTGAAAGCCTGATGTATGTGTAACATTCAACTATTATTCTAGTGCGGGGAGCATAGGAGGGAGATTGAGAGAAAATAAAAATTCCCCTTTTAAAACCATTAAATCCCATTGGAATAAAAGACTAAGAAAATGATGCTAACCTAATGGAACACTATTAACCATGGAAATGACCATTGTTAGGCTTGACACAGAAATGTTAATATAACATAATATTCAACAACAAAAGCAAAATATAATGATGTCAAAATGTGCATTTACACCAATCAAAATTTTAAAACAATTTGAAATTTGATGACTTTTTAAAACTTATTTATTTTGAACGTGATGGTTTTGGTTTGGGGTATTATGAACTATGTGAACGCTTACAGAGCAGATCAATTTTCCATTTAACAATCCATATATATTTTGTACCATCTTACTGATTACAATGCCCACAATGAAACATCACTGTGTTTTCTGTCTCCATTTCTCCTTTGCTCACTCTTCGGAACTGTCCTTTGGTAAATGCTGCCCTTTTGATCTCAAACGGTTGGTTATTCAAAAGTGTGCTAGAATATTGATGAAAATGACTTAAATGCCCATCAATGGAAGAATGGATAAACAAACTATTTCACATGCTTACAATTGAATCGTGAATCTACAAACTGCTCACAACATGGGTACACTTGGAGAACATTATGAGGAGTGAAATTAGTCCATCCAAAAATGGCCACTATTGTATATGACCACTTTGTAGCAAGTTAAAATGTTTTCACAATAAAGGAAACATTCTTTGATGGCTCCCATTTGGTAGGAGGGGGATTGAGGGCAAATTCCTGGTTAGCGCAGTGGTTCGCAACCTTTCTAATGCTGTGATCCTTTCATAAAGCTCCTCCCCAACCAAAAATTTCGTTTCATTGCTACTTCAAAACTGTAATTTTGCTACTGTTACGATTCAGGCGACCCCTGCGAAAGGGTCTTTCAACCCCCCCAAAGGGGTCAAGACCCACAGGTTGAGAACCGCTGCTTTAAGCTTTTTTTTTTTTCATGAGATTTCAGACATGTTTGTGTATTCTTTCACAAATATTTTCTGTGACATTCTCAATCTATCGGCACTCTGTAGCTCCTATTTGTAAGCTTTGATATTTTATATTGCGCTTCAGGTACTGATGTTCTGTTTATTTTTTTTTCAAATTGTGTTTTTCTCTGTACTTTCAAATTTAACAAAATTTGAGGATCTGTGTTCACTGTTTCTTCTCTCTGATATAAACCAAGCCACTGAAGTGTTCATTTCAGTTATTATATTTTTAAATTTTGGGGTTTCTATTTCTATCTTTTTTGTAATTTCCATTTCTCTGTTAATATTATCAAGTTCTTGAATATGGTTTTCATTAGTTTTTTTGTTAGTATATTTATGATGCTGTTACTAGGTGCTGTAAAGTTGGTTTTGCCTCATGGCCAACGTATGTATAGCAGAATGAAACACTGCCTGGTTATTTATAATCAACCGTGAATCAAGCTCCCAGCCACTCCTCTGTGCCGACTCACAGCAACCCTGTAGGACAGGGTAGAAATGCTCCTGAGAGTTTCGGAGACTCTAACTGTTCACAGGAGTAGAAAGCCTGTCTTCCTCCCTCGAGGGGCTGCTGATTTCAAACTACTGATCTTGAGGGTCACAACAAGATTTCAATGTCTGATGGCTAAATCCATATTTGAACAATTCAGAGGTTCATTTTATAAACTTTATTTTCATCGATATGAGTTACTTTTTCACATCGAGGTTTTTTGTTTGTTTTTTTTGTGATGCAACTTGTGAATAGTATATTGCAGAGGCCCTGCATTCTGGTGTGGTCCTCTAAAGGCAGTTGGCTTTGGGGCTAGTAGTATCAATAGAAGTGTTGATTTAACTTCTAACTTAACTTGAAACTTTGTTAGAGTGAATCTGTAGGAAGCCCAAGGAAGGAGATTTCTAATCAGCTTTAACTTCATGGAATTTCATATAACTCTGGACATGATTTTAGATTTTGTTAGAGTAGGTCTAGAAAATGTTGTGTTCTATGGCATGGTGCATAGCCTTAGAGGCAGATTCTTTATGATCTCTTAGCTGGATGCCAGACAGGAACTAGGTGTTCCCGAGTATTGTTTGTCTTTAAGATTGCTATTCCATTCTCACTCTATAGGGAGATAAGCCTTTGGTAGATTTGACTTGTGTATGCTCAGTCCAGTTCTCAGCAAGGGACTCAGTCGTAACCCCAATATAAATATCAGGGGCTCTTTATGAAGCTTTCTTCTTTCCAGCTATTTTAGCTGCCATGACCTCTGGCATCCGTGGCTGCAGCTCAGCAGGATCACAGTGTGCCACAGTCGGGCAATTATCCCCTGCTGGAAAACTGCTGTAATTGCAGTCACTGCCAAAAGGTCTCTTTCTTCTGAGCTCAGTCTTTCCTCGCCTTAAAGCAGTTCCTTTGTATATGCTTCCACTGTCGGGGGTTGCTTACTGTAGGTGAGCTTGTCTAGTTCAAGTTATTTCAACAGAGCCCAAAGTCGAAATTTCCCTGCCACCTTCTGAAACCCTATTATGCTCTGAATACTTTCTTATTTGGGAGCATAAAAATATGTGTCAAGTTTATTTTGTACTTTCTATGCCCAGTGCTGGAGTCAACCACTTTTCTAAGGAGGCATGGCTCCTTTAGTGGAAAATAGCACTCATAAACCTGTTTGTAAAAATTATTACTTTATCTATTTCCTAACTTAAAACCAACATTTTCCCGGCAATAAGGACCCACATTCTCATCATTATTAGTATATTCACGTAAATGTTTTATCCTATAATTTATTCAAAATAACTTCAAATGACTACATCACTGTTAGTAAATCAAGGATAGGTATTTTGTATTTATTCTTGTCCCAGAATTTAATAAAGCTGTGTAGCCACATTCAAAAGTTATTGGAATTAATTTACTTTCCCTCGTGGTCATCTTATTACCTTTATACAAATTTTTTTGTTTCTGTTTGTACTCAATTTGATTTGTATCCTATTTAACTAAATTTTTATTTTGAATAGTGTTATATTACTGATATTTTAAGATTATATAAGCAGGAACACCTTTTAGAAGTCTAACCCCCATCCTTTTCCCTTCTACCCACTTTCACACATTTATAATCAATATCTTTAATTCCTGATTTCCCTTCCTTTTGTACTTTCTCTTTGTTTGCTATAGAAAATGTATCAAAACCTAACTTTCTATACTCATCTTTTTTCCCCTCCCTACTTATTTTCCTTTAATTCATCTTGGAAATCAAGAAATGAAATTGTTTCAATTTTTTTCCTTATAAATGCATATCATGTTTAATAAAAATCAAACAATATCAAAACAAAAAACCCTTGTAGCTTCATCCCCAGAGTTAAGAAATCATTAAATTTCATATTCGCCCAGATATTTTCTTTTCATACATATCTATATATGTGCAAATAGGTGATGTATTATATCCTAAGGTTTCCTAATAGGAAATCATACTATACATATAATTCGATAACTTGATTTCTCACTTAATGTGGTTTATAAACCCTTATCTTATAATCCACGGCAATACATATCTAACTCAGTGTAAAATGGTGAATAATATTTCATAATAGGATTTATAATAAGTTTTAAACGTATGTTCTATTGAGAAAGACTAGGGTCTTACCATCAGAATTTTCCAAAACAATGCTGCAAGGAGCACCCTTTTACCTCAATCTTAGGCTACTAAAAGGGCAAATATCTCCATTGGATCAATTCATGGAAGTGCAAGTGTTTGATTAAAATTTCATTTAGTATGTAAAAAGAACATTGGGAACTTGTCTGTCAAAATCACAGCACCAACTGATATGAAAGGATGTAAAAATTCATGGAAAAATTCCATTATCTTTTCATTCTATTTTGTCCATGAAATTTTTGGAGACCCCTTGTGTTGTCATGAACAATATGAATATTCCTCTTTCACTACACATTTACATACACATTAGCTATTGTCTATTAACACATGTTTTCCAGCCCAAAAGAAATCAAAGCCATCTCATTGTTTAATAAGATTCCCATATTGGCTATAATGATTATATTTTTGTGTTTCTAGTACCCTTAGAAGTGTGTGTGTGTGTGCACTATTTATATGTGAGAAGAGAATCCAGAGCAAAGAAATTTATAAAATGAAAATTCCTGGGCCTTCTGTTGAGTTGAGCAGCTAAGGATGGCAGAGAGAGTGAAGAAAACGTGGGTTAACAACTAAGATCCTTATTTTTCTTGTTACATAAAATCCACAAGATGTGATATTAGTGAAATATTGAAGTGCTTTTACAACACTGGTTCTTTCTAATAGAAAATGTCTGGATAATTAAGGTGATTAAAATATTAAATGTATTAAAAGCTGTGAAGTCTGAAAACAATTCCAGGTAGGGATTTGTAGGATCATTCAATTATAGAAATTGCCAAGCTTGGGATCATGTTGGATTCATGACTGTTCAGAAGGAGGAATAAAAGAGAAATGTAAGAAAAAATTGAGCATTCTATTAATTTTGATGTTGGGATTTAACCCACATATAAGCACAGCCAAGAACTACAGAGTGGACTATTTCCTACTTGACTCTTTTGGAATGAAAGTATATTGTATTTGCCAGCGTTGAGAGAAGATTTCGATACGGGCAATTTATTCTGGGTGAGTTTCTATCATACCCAAGCTCATGTAGATATGTCAGGCTTCCTTTGTGATTCTGTTGGCTTTTACAGGTGTATTTTGCCTTAAATGAACTAATGCTCTGAAGAAACATACCCCTATTGACTACTGTGGTTTGGTCCTTGGTGAAACTGGACCCGAGATTCTTTCAAAGATGTATAACACCCCTCATAGTATCACAGAAACACCGAATATCCTACTTTAAGATACTATTCCTCTTCTGATTCTTGCCTTGTTTGTGCTTCCATATATATTTTTTGAAACACTCCTGAGAAGCATCAGGCAAGACTCTCTACTCTAAATGAAATACATAGTCACCATGGCCATTTCCAGGCTAAACCGACTTCTCATTGGGGGTGTGATTTATGAGAGCTTCCTTATGTGTGTGCTCTCCCAATATAACTACAGGCAATAAACACATGGCTTTAAGAGTTACCCATTAAACCCTCGAGATGAATGATATATATTTGGCACCACCACTTCATAGAGGAATGAATCTGCTAAGGGATGCCATAGAGCAGGTGTCCTCAAACTATGGCCCCCGGGCCACTTGCGGCCCGCCAAGGACATTTATCTGGCCCATTGGGTGTTTTTTCCCTGTTTGTTTGTTTTTTACTTCAAAATAAGATATGTGCAGTGTGCATAGGAATTTGTTCATAGTTTTTTTTTAAACTATAGTCTGCCCCCACAACAGGTCCGAGGGACAGTGAACTGATCCCCTGTTTAAAAAGTTTGAAGACCCCGGCCATAGAGACATACAGACACAACATGTATTAATTCAATTATGTAAAGTGTCCTGTGTTGGGCACCAGAAGCTGATTCTGAAATGGACAGGACATGCTCTCTGGCTTTCCGAAATTCAGCCAATCCTATGGGAATAGAAAAGTGACTGTGGATTGCGTGCCAGACACTTTATACACATTGTCTCTTCATACAAAGAAACCTGTAGCTTGGCTTGACTCTTGTCTCATTTTGCAGATAGGAAACATGAGGCTAAGTTTGGCTACCCGATGTTCTCATTATTTTTTTCTTGCAAACACACCGATGGAGTCCGGGTGGCTGAATTGGGTAAGTGGTGGGCAGTGGCTCAGACCCAGGTCAAGCAGCTGTGCAGGGGAAAGTTGAAGCTACCTGCTCCAGTCAAGATTTATAGCCTTGGGAACACTACATAGGGTCACTATGAATTGGAAATGATTAGAAGGTAGGAGTAAGTTTAAATATAAATTTATCTGACCCAGAACTCTGCTCTTAACCACTCTGCCATGCTGCCTCAATGGCTGGGGCAGGGGCGGGCGTGAATCCTTATCCGCTTTTATTAGATGAGGAAGCTGAAGCTCAGGGATATCCCTAACTATTTGAATGGCAAATTCAAATTTCGGTTCCTGAACAGATTCTAAAGCTCATATTTTTTCCCCTGCACTCGACCAGAGATCCATCTTGTTGATAGCTACTATAAAGGTCTAACATAGTAAGTGTGGTGAAACAGGTACAGAGTTTGGACAAGAGAGAAGTTCTTTCCAAGGTGATCGGGGAAGGCTTCAGGGACAGTGTGTCATTTGATGTTGCCTATGAAGACTGGATTGGGAATGGTGATAGGGATGGGATTCTGAGCAGAGGGAACAGGAGGAGCAAATGCATGGTTGAGCAAAGGCAACTTGACTGGAGGACAGGATGAGACTCAACTGGTTGAGGAATTATATTTGCAGGGAAAAAATAGTGGGGCAGAAGGTGTCTGGAGTATCCCTTATGTTATTTAAAATATTTAATCTCTAGAGTTTTAAAATGAGGAGAACTAGAATGAGTGACTGGAAAAGAAATGTGGGATAAAGTGCCTTAGATTGGATGACCAGGGCTGAGGTGGGATGTTCTGGTAGGTTTTTTTTTTTAAATAGTTAATCTCTAGAGTTTTAAAATGAGGAAAATTAGAATGAGTGACTAGAAAAGAAATGTGGGATAAAGTGCCTTAGATTGGATGGCCAGGGCCAAGGTGGGATCTTCTGGTCCTTAGACTCTAGCATTCCCTTTTCATCTGCTTTCAGTTTATTTTTTTAATAAAAAAAGTTCACTCAGATCTCTATTTTAAATTGTTTCGCATAAAATTCATTGATGAATAGGAAATCATCCTCAAATATAAATCAGAGTAAAATTATTTGTCTGAATTTTCCAATCCTCTGCGTTAGGGAATTAATGGTTTTTTTTGTTTTGTTTTTAAGCATAATAAGATCTGGGAACTTGGTTCCGATTTTTAGCATCACCAGCAGGTGGCACTGCAATACATTCCTTCTAATGATCTGAAGCTGCATATCATCAGCCTATGGCTGTCTTCAGAGCCTGAAATAAAAAGGAATGAGATAACACAGTATTTAAAGTCACCGTGATGAAGCCAATCTTTGCACACCCACGTTAAGCAACCCCTCTGTACCCCCACCACAATTCTCTATTTTGTGTGAGCTACTCTGCTTAGGTTCTCACAAAATTACCTCTGATTCCCTCTGGATCTTTTTTCATTCATTCTTCCTCTCCACCCCTCCCAGCAAAAAAGGTAAAATAAAAATTAAAAGAAGGTAACTATGAGGTATACACCTTTAGGAAACTTTTTTTTAAATATAATTTTATTAGGAGCTCATACAACTCTTATCACAATCCATACATACATCAATCGTGCAAAGCACATTTGTACATTCATTGCCCTCATCATTCTCAAAATATTTGCTCTCCACCTAAGCCCGTCACCAGCTCCTCAATTTTCCCCTCCCACCCCACTCCTCTCCCTCTTGAACACTTGATAATTTATAAATTATTATTTGTTCATATGTTGTCCTATTCGATATCTCCCTTCACCCACTTTTCTCTTGTCCATCCCCCATGAAGGAGGTCGCATGTAGATCCTTGTAATCAGTTTCCTCTGTCCAAACCACCCTCCCAGTATTGCCACTCACAAGACTGGTCCTGAAGGGATCATCCGGCCTAGATTCCCCGTGTTTCCACTTCCTATCTGTATCAGTGTATATCCTCTGGTCTAGCCAGATTTATAGGGTAGAATTAGGATCATGATAGTAGGGGGGCGCGGGGGGAGAGGAAGCATTTAGAAACTACAGGAAAGTTGTATTTTTCATCATTGCTACATCGCACCCTGACTGGCTCATCTCCTTCCAGAGACCCTTTTGAAAGGGGATGTACAGTAGCCTACAAATGGGCTTTGGGTCTCTACCCCGCACTCCCCCCCTTCATTCACAATGGTATGATTTTTTTTGTTCTGATGATGCCTGATACCTGATCCCTTTGACACCTCGTGATCGCACAGACTGGTGTGCTTTTTCCATGTGGGTTTAGTTGCTTCTGAGCTAGATGGCCGCTTGTTTACCTTCAAGCCTTTAAGACCCCAGATGCTATGTCTTTTGATAGCCTGGCACCATCAGCTTTCTTCGCCACATTTGCTTATGCACCCATTTGTCTTGAGCGATAGTATCAGGGAGGTGAGCACACAAGATATATTTTTTGTTCTTTGATGCCTGATAACTGATCCCTTCAGCACCTCATAATCACACAGGCTGGTGTGCTTCTTCCATCTGGGCTTTGTTGCTTCCCTGCTAGATGGCCCCTTGTTTACCTTCAAGGCTTCATGACCCCAGATGATATATCTTTTGATAGCCGTGCACCATTAGCTTTCTTCACCATATTTGCTTATTCACCTGCGTTGTCTTCAGTGATTGTGTCAGAAAGGTGAGCATCATAGAATGCCAATTTAACAGAACAAAGTATTCTTGCATTGATGGAATATTTGAGTGGAGACCCAATGTCCTTCTGCTACCTTAATACTAAACCTATAAATATATGCACATAGATCTATTTCCCCACCCTCATATATAAATATATTTACATATGTACATGCGTGTATTTAGACCTCTATAAATGCCCTTTGCCTTCTAGATCTTTCCTCTATTTCCTTTGACTTTCCTCTTGTCCCACTGTCACGCTCAGTCTTCAGTTGTGTTTCAGCAATTCCTCTTGGTTACATTACCCTTGATCATGCCCTTCCAGGCTTCCTACACCCTCTTCACCACTGATTTAGATCACTTGTTGTTCCCTTGTCCCTGGGTTTGTTACCACCACTACCTTTCCCCCCCACCTCCCCCTCTCCCATCTCCCATCGCAGTCCTGTTGTTTTCTCCTCCAGATTGTTCATCCAGCCTGTCTTATTTAGACTGACCTGCAGAGATAATAACATGCACAAAACAAAGACAGAGCAAAATCAAGCAACAATATACAACAGAACAACAACAAACCAATGACAAAAGACAAAAGAAAACACAACAAGAAAGAAAAGCTTGTAGTTAGTTCAAGGACTGTTTGTTGGCCTTTAGGAGTGTTTTCCTTTCCAGTCTGTTGGAGCACCAAGCCCTGATCCCAATGTCTACCTTCGGCATTCTCTGGGGACCTCGCCGTTCCATTCCCTTGCTGTTCTGTTGCACCCACTTAGTGTTTTGCCTTGGTGTGGGGCTTTAGCAACTTTACCAGCGGTTCTGAAAAGTTAAGTGCTCCCAGGGTGAAGGCAGGGGAACCTTATGAGTCTGGACGATGTTACCTTTGTACTTCCCCAGCCACTCTGCTTTCATGTCCTTGCTTCCATCTGTGGCATTTAGCCCTCCCCAAGTGTGAGTAATAGCCAAAAGGTTCACCATGTTCTTCACTGATCTTTCCCTCTTCCCTAACGAACTTTCCTGTTCGTTAATGAGTGACAACTAGCACATCTTTCCACCAAATCCAGGTTGATACATTGGAAGACTCTAGAGAATGCGATGCTATTGGACCTTCCTACCACTTTAATGCTCATCTCCTTTTGCTTAAGTGACACTGCCTTATTCTGGGTCTGCCCGTATCTTTCTGGTCACTCTTTTCCAGTTTTTGTAATTGCTTTCATTCTTTCGCCTGGCCCTCAAACACTTGCTTATCTTTAGAATTTCCCCCTGAATCCTTTGTTTTCAAAGCCACTGTATCATTTCCCGGAGTTCTACCCTCATGACATGAACAATCCTCCCTTTCAGTACTTCTTTACACTGGCAGTTTATTAGCATCACCTGGGGAGTCCTTTGAAAGCACTCTGTTTGAAGTGCTACCCTATAGATGCTGATTTATTGGGAAGAGGGGAATCCTGCACATCAGTTATATTTTATTTGTTTGTTTAAACTCAAAGATGATTTGAATGTGTAGCAAGGATGAGAACCTCTGACTTTTTTGAAGCTTTTCAATCTAGGAATCAGTCTTTTAAATATATATTGTTCTGAATTAGGTGAAGGTTTATAGAGTACATTGCCTAGTTTACATTGAACAACGCATCAAACTTCCCATTGTCTTGACCTGTTTCATCCTAGGGATTCAGTCATCATGTGTGTTTTGAATTACGTGCAGTATTTTCTTGAGTTTGAGTTTAATTTTCTTGATAGACATCTTTAGTTGGTTGTCCCACAGGTATTTTTAATTCAACTTGTTCAAAACTTAACTTTTAATTGTCTCTCTTCAAATTCCACCCTTCCATTTCTGTTCCCTATCTTGACTAAAGTGACATCATCATTCTGTTTGAGGCAGAATATATAGGGTCATAGTCATATTTTTCATAATTCACCTGATTCATTAATCACTAAGCTCTATTCTACTTTTAGATGATCTCCCAAACCCAGCCCACTCCTTCATACCCAACTAGCCTCCCACCAAGCTCAGCCTGTCATTGTTTCTCTTCTAAAGATTGCGAAAGCCTCCGGCTAGGCCTCTGGGCTTTCAGGTTCCCAGTCATTGTCCACAATGCCTATAGTAGAGGTTTTTGTTTGTCTGAATATAGCTCTAGGTATGATTATACCTTTCTCCTATAAAACCACCCTCTATTTTCTACCTACTGCATACAGGATATTTAAATATCCTATGGCATGCAATTTATGGTATGCATCAATGTCCCAAAGTAGGATATACCACTCCCCCCAGAGTGGGAAACACCGTGCTAGAGGAGCTGCAAAAGCATAGTGAGCTATAGCACAAAGTTTTTAATTGCTAGCAGAGGGGTGAGGGGTAGGGGTGCTGAGTAACTTTTTAATATACTTTTATTGGGGGCTCTAGCACCTCTTACCATAATCCATACATTCCTCCAGCGTGTCAAGCACATTTGCACATATGCTCCCATCGTCATTTTCAAAGCATTCTCTTCCCACTTGAGCCCCTGATAGCAGCTAACCATTTCTTATATCCCTCCCCAACCCCACCTCACAAACCCTTGATAAATTAGAGATTATTATTTTCATATCTTACATGGTCTTCCGTCACCCCTCACCCACTTTTCCATTGTTCATCCCCCTGAGAGAGGTATATACGTTAATTTTTGCAAGCGATTCCCCCTTTCTCACCCCACCCTCCCCTAATCCTACTGGTATCTCTACTCTCAATGTTGGACCTGAGGAGTTTATCTAACCTGGATTCCTTGTATTGCGGGCTCTTATTCGCAGCAGTGTGCATGCTCTGGTCTAATCTGATTTATAAGGTAGAATTGAGGTTATGATAGTGGGGGGAAGGAAGCACAAAATAACTACAGGAATGTTGTGTATTTCATCGATGCTATACTGCACCCCGACTAGCTCATCTCCTCCCTGTATGCCCTGTGCGAGGGCATGTCCAATTGTCTACAGATGGGCATTGGGTCTCTACTTCATGCCCCTCCCCCCATTCATATTGGGTATGATTTTGTTTTGGGTATTTGATGCCTGATAACTGATCCCTTTGACACTTCCTGATCACTCAGGCTAGTGTGCTTCTGCTATGTGGGCTTTGTTGCTTCGGAGCTAAATGGTCGCTTATTTATCTTCAAACCTTTAAGACCCCAGACGCTCTATTTTTGATAGCTGGGCACTATCATCTGTCTTCACCACATTTGCTTATGCACCCATTTTGTCTTCAGCGATCAAGTCGGGTAGGTGAATATCACAGAATGCTGCATTGGTAGAACAAAGTGTTGTTCTTGTGTTGAGGGAGTATGAGTAGAGGCCCAATGTCCATCTGCAAACTTAATTCTTAACATATAGATATGAGTACATAGTTCTATTCCCCTCTCATTTATATATATATATGCATGCCTGTGTTGAGGCCTCTATAAATGTCCTTTGCCCTTTGCCTCCTGGTTCTTTCCTCCATTTCCTTGTACTTTCTTCTTGTCCCCCATCATGTTTGGCCTTCATTTGGGTTTCAGTAATTCCTCTTGATCATGCCCTACCAGGCTTCATATACACTCCTTTCCACTGACTTCATTTAACTTGCTGTCCCCTTGTCCCTGGGTTGGTCTCCACACTCATTTCCTTTCTCAAACCTCCCCTTCTCCGTTATTCCCCTAGAACCATGGGTCCTGTTCTTTTCATCTCCGAATTATTTATCTTGCCTATCTTATCTAGATAGACATGCAGATACATTAATAAGTGAAAAAGCCAGGTAAAGCCAAATAAAACACTTAAGGAAGTCAAAACCAACAAAACAATAACAACAGCAAAATACAAACACAAGATAAAAATAACAAAATAAAGCCATTCACAAAAACGGAGAAGCCTATAAATAGTTCAAGGACTGTTTGTTGGCCTTTAGCAGAGTTTTCCAGTAGACTCTGATGGGGTGCCACACTCTGTCTCCAAAGTCTATTTTTGGTATTCCCCGTGGGGTTCATCAGTCTGCTCCCCCTCCTGCTCTGCTGCATGCCCTCAGTGCCTCACCCCAGTGTAATCGGGCCAGACTGTACACTATTCCCACACAGGATCTCCATTGCTGTCCCCTGCAGTACCATGGTTCAGTGAAGGACGCCTTGCCCCATGGTGGGGCCGGCCCTTGGGGCTTGGTGGGCCAGGATGTGCTCTCCTCCCTCTCCATCCCTTTTTGTTTCTCCATGTGCTCTAATCCAACATGCCCCTCTCCCCAAGCTGTAGCTCCAGTACTGTCCTCTGAAGTGCATTCTTTTGAGATATTTTTTTTCTGAAAGGAGTGCAACAGTTTAAATAAGTTTAGGAACCTATGGTACACTTGAACTTTTAAACTATCTCCTTAATTTTCCGTTAGTTACTCAATAACTCAATATTTGATGTCTCACAGTATACTGGACATTATACTAATCATGAGGTAAACATGTGTATATAAGGGGTCTAATAGGTGTATATGCAAAGGGGCTTCAAAATGTTCATGTGAAAATGGAAAGAAAAGACCCTGGAAATTTCACGCTAACTTTTTGAGCCCCCTCATATAGTTTTTTATATATCTAGGTATATAATCAGTTATGGCTCCAGGATCCCCTAGCCTTCTTTCTTGTGTCTCTCATGGGCCATCCACCCTGATAAACGCAAGCCATGTAATGTTTCATGGTTCCCAAACAAACTTCGTTTTTCAAAGTTGCTTCTATGATTTTCTTCATCGGTATATCACTTCCCACTTCCTCTGCCTTTTGATAACCCCACTCACCCTTGAAGACCTATGTCAAGGGTCACTTTCTCGGTGAAGTGTTCCTTCGGTTGCCTGTTCCTCTTCACCTGTCTTTTGCTGACAGACTTAATCGTGCCCTCTCTGTGCTCCTGCAGCATGTTGTTTACACCTCGTTGGTTTCTCTTGTTAATCAGCTCCTACTCATAGTGACCTTTGATAGTTCAGCACACCAAGATGCCTGATCCTGTGCCATAGGCCTGATTGTTGATGTTTGAGTACCTTTTTTCAGCTATTGGGTTACTCTGTCTCATAAAACTGGTCATGCTCTTATCGAGCTATTTGTATGTCTGTCTATCTCTTTCATCACACACATTATTGTTCTGAAAGCAAGAATTGTTTATTGGAATTCTCCGTACCTATCAGAGCTCCATGTATAGAGTAAGCCATCTGCTCCTGCTTATGGATGAAATGGGTAAATGTGTGGACTTGGCTGGCCCCCTGGTAGACTTGAGAAACTGAAAAATAGAGACAGGAAGTCTCTGAGCAACTCTGAACTTATTCAATATTCCACTTACAACAGTTTGTTACTGTGACCATCGCACAGTGTCCCTACTCTCAGGATGTGCTATTTCCATGAGGAAGATCTCCCAGCTATTATCAGAGTCCCCTGAATCTCCCTCCTCATTTGTAGATCTTATATTTATATATTTGTTAGTTTTTTAATGAACTTTTGATGTATAAATATCACCCACTTTAACTAAATCACCTGAAGGGTGAGAGGATGCTGCTTTGATGCATAGTGACTTGTTTTAGTTATGACTCTTCTGTGGAGCCCTGGAGGTATAGTGGGCTATGCATTGAATTGTTAACCTCAAGGTCAGCAGTTCAAAACCCACTAACCCCTTTGAAGAGAAAGATGAGGATGCCTGCTCTCATAAAGATTGACAGTCTCTGTGTTATACGGTCTCAATGAGTCAGAATCCATTTGATGGCAGTGTTTGGACTTTGTTGGTGGTCTGAACTAGCTAAGATAGAGAACATGGGACGAAAAGGAAGACTTGTGGGCTGGGAGAAGGCAGGACAAATTGCTTTCTCTTTAATTTTCTGTGAGATAAAATACCATTAATGTGGTCCAGAATTAGAAAAAGTCTCACAAAATGCTTTTTAAACGAACAGAAAAGAGCCCTTTCTAAAATATAGGCCATGTTGTTGTTAGGTGCCAGAGTCAGCTCTGATTTAGAGCGACACTACACACAACACAACACAACAAAGCACTGACCAGGCCTGTGATGTCCTCACAATTGTTCTTGCAATTGAACCTATTGTTGCAGCTACTGTGTCAATCCATCTGATCGAGGCCCTTCCTGTTTTGCTGCCCCTCCACTTTAGCAAGCATGATGTCCTTATCCAGGGACCGATCTTTCCTGACCACATGTTTTTTTAAACATTTTATTAGGGGCTCATACAACTCTTATCACAGTCCATACATGTACATACATCAATTGTATAAAGCACATCTGCACATTCCCTGCCCCAGTCATTCTCAAAGCATTTGCTCTCCACTTTGCATCAGGTCCTCTTTTTTCCCCCTCCCTCCCCGCTCCCCTCTCCCTCATGTGCCCTTGGTAATTTATACATTGTTATTTTGTCATATCTTGCCCTATCTGGAGTCTCCCTTCCCCCCCTTCTCTGCTGTCCCTCTCCCAGGGAGGAGGTCACATGTGGATCCTTGTAATCAGTTCCCCCTTTCCAACCCACTGACCACATGTTTTTAAATGTATGTCTTTACTGTACAATATTAGTCAAAACAATCGCAATGGCAGAACTGGAAATGAGCAAATCTGAGCTCTTTTGTCGTGCCAACGGCTTTGGTAGTGTTTTCCCATACCTAGCACATCCAGTGAAGTGACGATATAGATGAGCTAGACCGCCCAAATCAGCAGGGCATAGGAGGGCCTGATTTGATCAGCACGCGCCTGTGCCAGCCAGGCTAGTCCTTTTATAGTGGTGCTGCATCGCCTTCCTTTTTATTTCCGTTCCAAGCCAAGGCCTCCAGCTCTTTGAGCTCTTCCTCAGTCACTCTCTAATTTCTCCTTTGACATCAGACCCCAGCCCTCTCATACTGCCTTTCGAATTATTCAATCCCCAGGCATGGTCTGTAATCCTTTGTGTTTCACTTTAACTGCTGCTTGGCCAGAGTTGTTGCTGCTGATTTCTGCCTGCCTTTTACTGACAGTCAATGTCATTTTCTTAAAGAACTGACCAATTGGTGAGCAGAGAGCTACACTCTTATGTTGAATGTAAGAAGTCTAACCCAGATTTGGATTGCATCGTGAAGTTATTACAAATTAAGACTGTTCGTCCAAGGGCCCCTTGGGGCACACTTACTTAAAATAAGCTACTGATCACATGTCTTTGGCCATTTCTTTTGAGTGGCCCCTCGGAACTCTCAGTGGGGTCCCTGAATGGCACTAAAATAGATTTCACCTCTTCATCCTGCCGATTAGAAAAATCAACAGGACAAATTGCACTCATGCTGAATGTCATGACCAGGAAGCTAGATCCAACACATCCATAGAGGTTTTGACAACTTGTTGCCAGAATGATATTTGTTTTGGCGATTGTGTTGAGGCTGAAGAAGGTATTTCCATTTCCTCTCAGGTCTGAACTCTGAGCCCAGCAATTTGAGACACAGTGTGTCCCACTTTTCTCTCTGGCATGAAAGCATGTACAAGAGAATAAGCAGCCCTGTGTCTGGGGGCTCTCACCTTCCTCTTGTCTAATGTGATTGTAGGATTTTCACATCTGCACACTCATGGCCTGAACTTGAAGATGCAGCTCGTCATACCCTCTGACTTCTCATGGATTTTATTATAAGTGCCTTGTAACCTCAGTCTTCTTTGATGCTTGCTCTTTAGTCAGAACGTTGCCACCCGTGTACACATTCTTGGTGGTGTGCACAGGTAGACTCTCCTATCTGTAAGATATTGTGTTTGCTTTTCCCCCACAAGGAACCAGGGATCTATCCTGTGCATCACTTTGCATACTATTACCATGTTGCAGTTATATGAACCCTTGGTTACTGATTACTTTACATAACGTTGGCGTTCAGGACGTTTTACTTTTACCTCCTCTTGGAAAATGGAATAAATTCAGATGGCTAAAACCTAGAGTGTTTAACCTATCAGAAATGGGGTGGACCAAAAGAATTGGTGGGATAATTCAGAATGGCTGTCTAGTCTAGCCTCTCATTGGTGTAGGACTCCCATATGGAACACATCACAAACCGGCCAGCTGATGGTTATGGTTTCAGGAAACGAAAATACCTCTGATTTTTTGAAAAGTTTTAACTGTTAAAACAAACAAGCAAGCAAGCAAAGACCTTCCCTTTCATAAACTGCCATCAATGAGATCCAGCTCTGCCTCCTGGCAGAGTCAGTCCACAACCCTCGGAAACTGCCAGTTGCATGTGTGTGTAAATGTCTGTGTGTATCTCTGGCAACTACATAGTCTACTGTCAACTTGAGGAAGAGGTGGAGTCTAGCCTTTCAACCAGGTTGCAGGTAGATGACCTCATTTGGAGGAACAATGGAGATAAATAGCTCAATGGAAGACAGACACACGCTACCTGCTAGTCATTCCTGTTGACAAACTACATGGAACTACACTGACACAGCCAGAGCCCTGGAGCAGGAGGAGCTACATGGAGACCCACTCCAGCGCTGCAATGCTTCCACAAGACTTTTCGCCCACTAGCCTGTGGTCATGCATCTGTAGAACAATTCATGGACTCATATTGGATATATGAGCTAATATCAGACTTATGGAGTTGATGTGGACTGGGCCAGGATTTGACTTAATATACAATGGCTCATTTAATATAAAGCTCTTTCTTATATACATATGAGTGTCTATGAATTTGTTTCTCTAGTCAACCCAGACTAGCACAGTGTCTATCTCATTGTTCATGACTGTAGAGTCAACCCTATAGGACAGGGTAGTACTGCCCTTGTGAGTTTCTGAGACTAAAAGGTGCAATGGGAATAGAAAGCCTCATTTTCTCTCACAAAGCAGCTGGTGGTTTTGAACTGCTGACCTTGAGGTTAGCAGTCCAATGTGTAGACACTAAGCCACCAGGGCTTCTCTTGTGTCCATAGCATTTATTCCATTTTCTAAAGGGGTATATGATCTTCATAATATTTATGACAGGCAGGGGCCAGCTTCATGAGCACCAGCTGTGCCCTTTGAAGAAACCTGTATTTGGTTTACTGTTCTGCTGTCACTGTCTTTAAATTCGAAGTCCTTTCCGAACAAGGGATCCTGCATTTTCATTTTGTACTGTGCCCTACAAATTATGTTAGAACTACTCCAGTGATATGGAGCTGGAATAAATCAACTAAAATTCTTAGCAAATGAAACGTTAGGTAGTTCTACTTTCAGGTGGACCTTCATTATCCTTCTGCTTACCTTCTGACCCTGCATTTGTTTCCAAACACTGTTCATTTACTTAATGAGACATTAAATGCAGACAATCTTGGCTTCTCTTTGAAATGCTTTCCAGTTTATTGCCTACTTTATGACAAGGCTTTCTTAACCTGGAATCCTATCCCACTTTCAACTTGTATAACTTATCCAATTTATAATATTTTGAACATTAGCGTTAACTGTTGCACAATGGTTGAAGTGTGTCTAAATGAAGAAAACGAACAACTTCTCATTAGCACTAGGAGAGTTCTTACCACGTTCTCCTTGGAGTTTCAGCACCATGAGTCTGTCAGAACAAAAATATGTTCTTAAAGTAGACAGTCAGATATATCCAATTGATTTTTATTAAATTCTATCTTGTCATGCTAGATATGAAAGCCCCTTTAAAATGTTCTCTTTTTCATCATTGATTAGGGTCTTTCTCACTCACATATAATACTCTTAATAAATTTAATATATTACAGCATACATTATCATATCAAATAATATCTACTTTACAGTATCTACAACAGAATAAAAACTTAATTGCATATTTTATTTTAACATATTATTACAACAAATTCCCTTAGCACATTAATATTTTTATTGGAGAAATACACACAGGACTGGCTTCTTTCAAATTTGCTCAGTAAGTATTTTATTGGTCTTTGGTGATCTTGGATTCTACTGTAGAAGAAAGAAAGATAATAAATACCTGAATCTTGTGAGGATGTTTGGAGACAAATCCTCCCAGTTGGTCAGGTGCCAGACGGCCAAGTCTCCCGAAGATGAAGCAAGGGAAAGAAAATAAGCTCCAGGATGAAAGGCTAGAAGAATCCTAGTTGTCTTGGTGTAGAGAAATCTGCCGGAGGGCTTGAAAGGCCTTGAGTGTTTCATGCCGAAGAGTTGTCTCCTGTTTTCAAAGTGAAATAGATGACTTAAGATGTAGGTTGCCATATGGGTAGATTTTCTTTTAAATTAATAGAATCATCTTCTGTGTAAGTTGCATATTCACTTACCTAAAGCAAAGACCTCTTTCAGATGATTTGTTAAGGTCCCTTCAAATTCTACATCTGCCCCACTCCTTGCCCTGTGAACTTCAAATCCTGCTTCTATGTATGGTGTATCAAGACTGACATGTGCATTTTAAAAAGATCGATTTGCCTTTTCCTCTTTGTCTTTGTATAGCCTTTGTCAACGCCATCATCTGAGAGGCTATGTAGTCAATTCAATGTTGTTGACACTACTCAAACCTTTTTTTATCTACTGTTTGAGAGTTATCTTTTTGAGTTAACACTTGAGGGTTATTTAATTCCTTAAAATGGCCAATGGCTCAAGCATAACACAAATTGTGAACATTGGAAAGGGTAGTGTTTCCCTCTGTTGTACACAGCGTCACTAGGAGTCGGAACTGACAACAATAGCCGTCACATCTAGTCATTTTACTAACTACTTTAGGGTGGTCATGCTTTCTCCAGAGAACATGTTGTTATAACTATAAATTGATCCTGGGGATCTTGGTTTGCAAATAAAACTAGACATGAAGAGATGCTTAAGATAAATTTTAAGAATGATAACAGAATCTAAAGTAATACAGTAGTAGAATGGATGGCTGATGGCTAATATAGGAAACAATTTTGGAGACTAAAGGGAAATATTTATTCAAATTTTAAAATGATTTTTATCATATAACACAACACAGAAATAGCCAAATAACAAAGTAGAATTATGAAATAATCATTTGAGATTGCATAGAGATTCTTCTGTCCAGTGCCCTTGATTACTCTCACATTCATATTCAGCCAAAATATCACTTCCAAAAATATTGTCACATGACTCTAAAGAATAACTTCATTTCCCCATTTCCTATATCAGCACCTCAATATTTCCTAGTAGCCACTCAATATTTGTTGCATGATTAAATACAAGCATACATTTAGGAATGTGGAAGTAAGTGTCTCAAAGTTACTACCATTGATATAAAAAATTATTCAGAACTGTTGGGGGCTAAGAGAAATAAGCTAGTCATCTGAGCTTTTGAATTGTTAGGATTCTAGTTAAGTGAAAGTTTCCCATAAATAAGAATATAATGATTGCCCCACCCCCATAGATATTAAAATAGAATTCGGGGCTTGTTGTTTTTAAAGCTGTCCTTATAATTTGAGCCAAATTCAATGTGGCAATTTCTTACTCTTCTGACTGCTAATTGCCATACACCATGTGAAATTGTATGGCTTAGTACTGCATCTATATGAAACTCTTGAAAGAAGAGATCACCTTTGCATAAAAGAACTGCTCTGCTGTACATCAAACCTTTATGCTATTTTTGACTTTCCTGTTTGAGACCTGTACTTTCCTGTGTGTTGCCCCAGTGTGCAAACCTCCCCTCATGTATCTCCCTTCTCCAGCATAACTGTACTCATGGGGCAACCTGACATAACTTGAGTAGATATGCAGAATCTATATAAGATCACCTGCTGGCAAAGGAATCTGGGCACCTTGGTGCAACGTCATTCATCATCTATGGGACCAGGCATGATTCACTTAGAATTCTCACTGGGAAACTTATCAGGAGTTAGGTCTAGATCCAAATTGAGCTCTGGGCGTCTTAAGGGCTTACTGAAGGTGCTCCAGAGACTAATACAGGTGTCAGATGAAGAGATAAAATGATGGGGAACTTTGGGTTCATCCCTCTGCACTTCAACAGCAGGCACTCCACTTTCATCTGTTTGATAGATTGAGTTTCCCTTAGAACTGTGCTTGAAAACTACATTCACTAAAATGGTGAGAGTGCAGAACATATGCATTTTAGTCATTAGGATGAGTGAAACGGTTCCACTTCCTGGTCCATGGTATTGACGGCTGAATTCAATGGACCATGCAAGTGCTTAAATCAGTTGCTCTAAGGGTCTATTTTCTTGACTACCTGGCTGCATCTCCCTAGATCAACTCTGCTGTGGCTTTAGTTTAAGTTCTTGAAAAGTAGGGACCCCGTAGCAGAGGAGTCTGCCTATAGTTTCTACAGAGGTTGTTTTGGAGGCTGATCGAGTCCTGGGTAAAACTATATGGGCTTAGACATAGTCAGCCACCACTTTTCTTCTCCAGTGCCTGAAGCTGTACGTTTTACAAATTATTACTTGCCTATTTACTGAACAGAAAATGGATCCAAGCAACAGAGTCACCCAAAGAGTGCAGATTTTATCACTTTATTATGTCTTGCCCTTTCCAAACCAATTGATAATTCACTATAGGAAGCATGATTAGTGTTCCTAACAAGCTGACAGGAAGACATATAGTACTCTAGAGATGGCCTAGACAACGGGAAAAATACACTGTGGTCTGAAATATGTGTTTTATTTTGGGGTATTCTCTGATGTGTTGTTCAACATGTGTTGGATCCTAAGTGAAAATGATCTTTTTCCTTAGAAGTTTTTATTACTATGTAGCATAAACTATATGTAGCATTTTCCATTTGCCAAGTGGTTAGGGGTCATGGAAATGGTCACAGCTCTCGTTCTAGCTTCAGAAATGAAGAGCCAGAGGCCCTGGGAGAAACAAGTGAGTTGGCCCAAGGTCACATGAGTCATCAATGGAAGAGGCAAAGTTTACCAGCATCAAGTTTCCATGACCCCTCACATACATCTTGTCAATGGTCCTAATTGTGTGCTTGGGGGACATTGTACAGAACAAACGAAGCCTTCTATTAAGGCAGCTGGAAGTCTTGACTAGAAAATGCTAACTTGGACTGGCTCCCTAGTGTCAGCTGAATAACCCCCTTTGTAGCTTGGCATTATATGAACAAAGCCGCAAATGTGTTTGGCCTCTGGTTGAAAACTTGCAGAAATGGTTGTTGGTAGTGCAGTTGTTGTGACATTGATCATTAATAAAGCATCAGAAACTGGGTTTACAGGCTTGGTTGAGAGACTCACAGAAAACCAGTGTATTTTGTTTTGCGTGAAGGAACTGCATCTTGGGTTGCCTATAGGGATAGATTATATTCGGAGTTCACCTCTTAGCCCCACGTCCATATTCAGATTTGCCCCCAAAGCACAGGGGCTCTGAAACTATGAATTCTCAGATTTTTTCAGCCAGAATATGTTCTGATTTTCCCTTTAACTCAAGGACTAATATCCTTTTGCACAAACAGATTTTTTTTTTAAAACACAGACAGAGGTAAAAAGGAAAAGGAGAGAGCACTAGCTTATGCATATGACCAATAATTGCACAATGCATACACCTTCTTTTTAAAATAGGTACTGTTTAGCCAAGTCAGGTAACTATTCCAACCACACATCAATCAATGCCCCTTGAGTAAATTTGAACTCATGGCAACCCTTGTTGTGACAGAGAAAACTGTTCCACTGGGTTTTCTATGGCTCTGATATTTGAAAGTGATCACTACATCATTCTTCCAAGGTACCTTTCAAAGCCACAACCAAACTCACTGCCTTTGAGTTGATTCAGACTCAAAGCGACCATACACCACAAGATAGAATTGCCCCCTTTGGGCTTCTGGGCCGGTATATCTTTACCAGAGTAGAAAGACTTGCATTTCTCCCTCAGAGCCACTCAGAGTCAAACTGCTGACCTTGTGGTTAGCAGCCTAATGCACAACCCATTATTCTACCAGGGCTCAAATGGCCCAGCTTTTTGGTTTGCAGCTGAGCCCTTTAACCATTTCTGCCACCTAAGAACACCTCAGTAACTTTAGATGATCAGCTATGAAACCTTGAGTGCATTACTGAAACTCCAGGGCTTAATCTGTAACATAGTCACCTACAATGTAAGGGTCACTTGTAAGAATTGGAGAAAATAGTTAGGAAGAGTACCTACGTAGGCATGGGACTTTATGCGTTAATGATCCACATATACAATTTTGTTATTGTTGGCAACACTGTATTCCTTAGATCAAAATTACGTTAGTTATTGTTGAGAAAAAACATGTGTTAACAGTCCTTAGGAGGGGCTTCTGGTTCTGTTCAGAAATGAATGCAGTTGGCCTGCCTTTTGATAGTGAACCCACCAAGGGATGCTTGAATACTTTCGTTATAATCTCTTCTTGATCAAGATATTTTACTCCTCTTATTTAAGCCCGATCACTTGGGAAAGGAAAATTAGAATTCGCTGCAGCACTGAATGAAAGCCATACCTGGATTATATATTGATTTAAATATTCATCCTTTAAATGTATGGCTGGGTATTTAAGCCCACCAGCACCTCTCCAGGAGAACGAAGAGAGCTCTGTGCAGGCCTGCTCGGCGTCTGAGTAGTGGCTTTGCATTGGGGGTTGAATATTTAATTACAATTTTAAATATTGTAGTGTTATTTAGTGTTTTTAATATTTAAAATTATTTAAAACATCTACCCATTTCTTTTTAATAATAAATAGACCTTGTCCAGCCTAAAAGTAACAGAATAAAACAATGCATTGCTACACTTGTTTGTGAATGAATTGTACATTGGGGAAGCCTCCAAGCCACAAAGCCTAGGTCCCATGTGAGCATGACAGCATTGACCATCAGGGTAGGTCAATGCCCCTGAAGGACAAAAATGCCTTATGAGTGCTGGCCATGCACATCCATGAATATAGAGTCAGTAAGTATATATTGGTGAATTTTTATGTAAGGTGCTGGCAGTGTTATGCATATTCTTTCACTTTTGCATCATATACAACACATGTTCCTAGCTACCAAGCAGGATTATAAATTCAATTGTGACCTGTGAAAAAAACCAGGACTCTGACTTGGACTCATGACTTGAGGTTCATTTAGAGGGCATTGAAATCAAACCAGGCACTTGATTGCCTAATTCTCTGGGTCCTTGTGCTCTTTGGAACCCTAGGACAGGTAGAACATTCAAGAGGATGGAGCACAGTCCATGAGGGCCCTTTCTGGCAGATGCATGAGGCAAACAGTTCTTTGGCAAGGGCTACCGCTAAATCAACACACACACACACACACACACACGATGAAAATATGCAGACAAAGGGAATTATCCAGGAGATTATTAACATCAGCGATTTATCAGTTACATCCAAAGTACCATAGCACTTGCCAATACAACTTGTGTTGAGTTTCTGGGCCATGTTTCACTTTCATTGGCAAGCAGGCTTCACCAGGATGTGCTCCCAGGTTCATTAATAGATTACTAGCACTAACAAGAGGAAGATTCAACCTAATGAGAGAGAACGTGCCTCATTAATGACTTGGAAATTAAGCAGTCTCCATCTAACTAATCAATGCTAAGTGACTGACCTTTGGGCAGACTGCAGCTCATTAGTAGAATATACACAGATGGTAATGTGCTCAAAGGTATCTAAAATACATGTGAAAAGAACTGCATTAATAAAATAAACCTACCCCAACTGTCTATGACTTGGTTCACTGTTCCCCTGTGCTATCTATAGTTAATTTGGCACATTTATTTATGAGAATAAATTCGCCTGATGAGATCTATGGTTTTCACATTGCTACAGATAACAGATTATGATCAACACTCAACAATAATTTGATTCCATGAAAAAAGCCTATAGGAAGAATTGACTTATAATAAGTGCTTTGTTTACTCAGTAACTCATTTCGCCAAGGATAATTGCTTTGAGGGAGAAATGGATTCCAAGCCTAATGCAATAAATGTTTCTTTGGAATTGTATTTGACTGCTTCTTATTTTTCTTTCTTGTCAAATGCTTTCTCAAATGTGACCTGTTAATGAATTATGCCAATATCTCCAAAGGCCTTGCTGAAGATGCCCCTACTGAAATATTCCAGAAATATGTTTGCGTTTCTCTGACAGATAGCCAGTGGTGATCTCAGAGATGGCACACCTATATGTAAATTAAGACAAGGCCTACGATCTCCAATGCACTAATTCTATTATTATCCCTCACTTAACAAGCTAATGCAAAAGCCTCAAGTAACAACGCATGAGTGATTTTTAAATTGTGTATCTCCTTTCTTTCATCTGTATCTCTTAGGAGCTATCCTAATGACTCTCTCGCGGCTCCATGACATCTTGCTCACATCTTGTCTTCTCTTTGCCTGTCCTTGTTCATCTCCCTTCTCAAAAATCTCCGGTTTGGGAATCTAAAGTTAAATGTTCATCAAGTCTTAGTTACCTTTTAGGTTTCATTAAGATAGGAAGCTTCCTAAAAATAAGATGCGCAACATTTACTTCTAGCTCTCAGTTCCTGATAAGTGGAATTAGGAAATGTATGTTGGACTCCAATCAACACAAAGATATCCAGTCAATATGTTAGTCATGCCCTGTGCTTAGGAGAGGGGTGTTGTGTGAATACACTGGTTTAAGTTGTTTGCAACTGGTTAAAGTCCAGATATTGAGCAATTTTTAAATGAGGAAAGCCTTAGCTTTGTAGTGTAGAGAATGCAAGTTATCTCTTTTGCATAGATTGGTAAATGGCAATTACGAGTGGTCTAGGATGTTCACTAGCTATTAATTAATAAGTCTGAAGAGTGGATGCAATTGTTTTAGCACAGTCCTACAAGGATCGCCATATCACATTTCTCATAGCAGATTTTGAGTTATCGTTTGTCCTCTCAGGGTCTAGAATCTCCATGAAACATTGTCTATTCTCATCCTTGTCAGTTTTTTCCCCTCCACTATCCCCTACCACTTACATGCGTATTTGGCTCTGGAATTTTTAATAAGCTCTAAGGGCTTGGTTGCTCGATGCCACTTTATTGGTGAAAGTAGACTGGTTTCCATCTCAAGATGTATGGAAATTTTGGTTAAAGTCCCAGAGTGTTTCTGTGTTAGAATTTTGACATCTTCCTAATTGGCAGAGAAGACACATTAATGCAAGCTCTAGGTACATTTACAAGTTTTAATAATATTTCTCTCAATTAAGCTTGACCTTAATAAGATAATATGGACTCTCATATAATAAATGAACCCATGTGTTTTACTTTTATAGACAGAGAGATAAGTGCATATTTTCTTTAGAATACTGAATGAGTTTTAAATAACTACACCAAGGCTCTATAAAGGAATTCATTTTGCCAGTGAGGGTGGAAGTAAAGGTATCAAGGCTATGCTCTGAGAACTGGGTTTTTTTCCAAAAAATAAGACAAGATTGGGTCTTGGCTTTTGTTTTTAATTTTTTAATGGTTGTCTGCGTGATTCACCTATATCTAAATGACAGTAAAATATTAAGGAACCAGGGCATTCATTCACACAGAACAAAGAAGCAAACAGCTTCTCAAGTACCAGGTAACACTTTTACAGAAAAGCACAGCAACTGGTCAGAAAACTTCTTATTATCGTGGAGATTTGCTCTCATTTGCTTTCTAGCCTTTGGACGTTAATTTCCTTAAGATCTGGTACTATCTCATTCCTTGTCTTAGAGCAGTGGTTCTCAGCCTTTGTGATGCCACGGCCCTTTAATACCATTCCTCATGCTGTGCTGACCCCCCAACTATAAAATTATATTCCTTGCTACTTAATAACTATAGTTTTTGTTACTGTTATGAATCATCATGTAAATATCTAATATGCAGGATGTATTTTCATTGTTACAAAATGAAAATAATTAATGCATAATGATGAATCCCAAAGCAATATGTAATTATATATTGTGAATTATTTATGTCGAATGACAAAACAATAAAATTTTGTCTTGTAGCATGGGTAACAGTCTTCAGGCTGGGTTATCCTATGCGGGCATATCTGCATGTGGGCCGACCTGCCTGGAGACGGAGAGGAGTGGTGTCTCAGTTCCTAAGACCATCGGATATATGTGTTTTCCGATGATCTTTGGCGACCATTGTAAGAGGGTTGTTCAACCCCCAAAGGTTTTGCAACCCACAGGTTGAGAACCGCTGCCTTAGAGGAAATCTCTTAGCTGCTTGGTGACTCAGTTTATTTTTTGTGAAGATGAAGATTTATTTATTCACTAATTCTTTCAGCAAAAATAGCCTAGCCACTAAATATGTAAAAATAAATAAAACATGGTTTCTCTCTGAAGATGTACCCTGTTTTTCACTGTAGTAAAAATACAAACAAAGAATTATAATAGAATGCATTTATACCTATAATATAGTCTAAAACAAAATACGAAGGGAGGATTGTATTGTTAACATCAGTGGCTGTCCTTATCAGGTTTTTAAAAAAATATTTGAGCCCTTTAACTTTAAATAAAGAAGCTTTTGGAAAATTATGAATAAACATACCATATATACTCATGTATAAGCCGAAATTTTCAGTGAAAAAATGTGCTGAAAAACTGGGGTTTGGCTTATACATGGGTCAGTGGTACCCCAGCAAGGTGTAACATCTTGATGGGGCCTCCCAAGGTAACGGGACGAGCACCCGTTATCTTGTGGATGATGGCCATTTCTCCTCTGTTCATTCAAAGCCCCGCTGACACTGCAGGGCTTTGAATGTTTGTTTACTCACATCTAACCATTCAGAGCCGTCCTATGACGTGGATGGCTCCAATTCGTAGAAGCACCCGTAACGATTCACTTATGGGGGCAGCTGAACTGGTAAGGACGTGCCTGTGGATGTGCTCCATCTCTCCCCTCTGGTCTCTGTGTTAATTCACATCCTGCATCCCCGGCCTGCACGGACTCCCCCCCTCCTCCCCGCTAACACTCCACGGGGCGGGTGGGGTGGGGGCATTACCATGAAAGTTCTTTTTCAAAGTCTTGTTTATTTATCCTATTAGAAATGGATACTCTTGAACCAAAACAAAAACGCTGGTCATATGAGACTGGTTTCAAATTGAAAGTTGTGTCAAGAGCAGAAGAGAGCAATAACAGTATTGCAAGTATGGAATTCTGTGTTGACGAAAAGCAAGTGAGGGAGTGGTGGAAAATGAAGGCTGACTTGGAACAGATTCCAAACGCTAAACAAGCTCGTCGTGGTTTAACATCCTTTTATGGGGCTCTAGAGAGTGAATTGCATAAATGGGTTGTAGAGTGTCATCAAAATGGTTACTACACAACACGCATAGGAATCCGCATACGTGTTCTACAAATGGCTAAGGATGACAAATATAAGGCACCAGGCATTGAAAAATTTGTTGGGTCAGCAGGATGGTGTACCCGTTTCATGAATAGATTTGGCCTACTATGTTTGAGACAAAGAACAAAGATTTCCCAGAAATTGCCACAAGACCTTGAAGAAAAAAAATATGTCATTCCAGTCATTTATTATAAAACAAAGATGGATTTATAATTATGACCTGGCAGATATTGGGAACATGGATGAAACTGCCATGACTTTTGATCTTCCAAGCAATAGAACTGTGGCAAGTTTAGGAGAAAAAAACATTTTTCTCAAAATCACAGGAAATGAAAAAAAAACACTTTACAGTTGTTCTATCATGTTTGGCTAATGGAACTAAGCTGTGTCCTATTATTATTTTTAAAAGAAAGACCTTGCCTAAAACGATCAATTTCCCACCAAGAATTACTGTGTGTGCACTTGTAAAAGTCTGGATGGATGAAGACGGAACAAAGAAATTTGGAACCTACAACCAGGAGCAGCCTTAAAGAAAAAAGCCATCAATACTTGTTTGGGATATGTTCAGAGCCCACCTATCAGATGACTAAAAAAATGTGGCAAAATCTAGTAAAGTTACTTTAGCCGTTATTCCAGGTGGGCTTACATCTGTCCTGCAGCCTCTGGATGTATCTTTGAATAAGCCTTTGAAAGACCGCGTGTGAAGGATGTGGCATGAATGGATGTCATCTAGTCAAGTCCGACTAATAAAAGGAAGAAATCTCATGAAGCCTGACATAGAGTGAATAGCAAAATGGGTTCGAGATGCATGGGAAGACATTCCAGAAGACTTGGTGTGACGTGCTTCCCAGAAATGTAGTATTAGTAATGCTATGGATGGCAGTGAAGACTGCTCTGTATGAAAATGACAGCAGTGATGGTGATGATGGCAATCTCAGTGAGGACAGTGTCTATGATGACCTCACACCAGCTGAAACTCTGCATTGGGATACGGATGATGATGAGGAATCCAGTTTTGAAGGATTTTATCTCTTTACATTTTAGCTTGGTTGCTGATTGAGCTCAGGGAATAGTACTCTTAAGGTATCATTGTTGACACCATATTGTTTTTGTTGAACCTATGTTCTACTTACTGTGCTGGTTTACTACTGTTAAATGACTTGTTGTCCTTTTATTTATGTTTTTATTTAAAATAAATATTTAAATATATTACCCCACTGATGTCTCAATTTTTAGTAATTTTATTTTCATTTGTTTTGATTATTGAAACTCACCAATAACTTCTGCATTTTCCACCCTAGGCTTATACTCCAGTCAATCAGTTTTTCTGGTTTCCCAGAAAATATTTAGGTACCTCAGCTTATTCTCGGGTCGGCTTATGTTTGAGTATATATGGCAATCACTTACTGCTTCTTTAGAGAACCCAGCTTAGCACAACTTGTCATGAGTAACCTATATTAACTCATTAATTCTGACAAAAGCCCTATGAAGTAAGTAGTGCTTTTATCCCATGAGTACCAGAGTTACACAGATAACAAGTGGCAGAGCAAGATTTCAAACTCAAGTAGCTCATTTTAAAGACAGTGAAGAAATCATCACCAATGTTTCAAAAACCCAGTTTTATTGCTTAATGAGTACAGACTTAATGTTTGAAGTATTTGAAAAGTTTTGGAAATGGATAATGGAGATGAGTTTCTCAATATTGTGAATGCAATTGATGGCAATGCATGGTACACTTAAAAATGAGTACATGATAATTTATGTTAAATATATTTTCTTCTCCATTTTTGGCACCTCACGCGAATGTTTCCCAAGCCATTTAGTTCCCCACTTCACAACATGCACCCGTCGGTTTCATGCAGTCCACTCACTATAAAAGCATCCTGCTCAGCTCCTGATATATATATTAAACTATGAGAATCTGACACTTGTTTCATGGGGTAGGTATGCACACATACCAAAGACAAACCACATTTCAATGATCAAATAAAGGGTGGGATAGGAAGTAGAAGGGGAGTTTCAGAAAACAGAGGGTATGAATAGGTGCCCAGTATTGGAGACACTGGTGACACAGAGGCATGAGAATGGATTCTCCAGGGATGAATATTCTATGCAGTAACTTCATCACAGTACAGTGCCTGATGGAGTTATGTAAGTATGCAAAAACAGCAACTAGATCTCTTATAGTGCCTATTATTTATTTTCCTGCAATTATGGGAATAGTGGAGTCTATCTGAATTTGCAAGGAGGAATTCAGTGCTTCCAGGAGGAAGGGTCAAAATAACATTTTGAAATATCCTCTAGTTGATCATTTAGCTTCCCTATCTAAGGAATCACTTCATTCACTGTGTTTGGTAACATTGATACATGAACGGCTGGAGATATAAAATGGTGAGACATTTATGCGTGAAATATGTGTTTGTATTGAGCAATTTAATGTCCAGGACCTCTTTATAGCCATGACACTTTCAATACCTTCATATACATATGTACCAGAACCAATGGTGCTGAAAGAAGAAGTTCAAGCTGCACCAAAGGCATTAAGCAAAAAGAAGCTTCTGAACAGACGGAATACCAATTGACATGTTTCTATAAGCTGATGAGGCACTTCTTCGTCTCTGCCAGGAAATTTGGAAGACAGCTATTTGGCCAACTGTCTGGAAAAGATCCATATTTGTACCCATTCCAAAGAAAGATAACTCAATAGAATGTTCAAATTATAGAAAAATAACATTAATATCATATGCAAGTAAATTTTTGCCGAAGATCATCAATAATAGTTGCAGCAGTACATTAACTGGGAGCTGCCAGAGGTTAAGGCCAGGTCCAGAAGAGGACATGGAGAAAGAATATATCATTGCTGATGCCAGATAGTTCTTGACTGAAAGCAGAGGACACCAGAAAGATGTTTACTTGTGTTTTATTGATGATGTCAAGCATTCGACTGTGTGGATCATAACAAGCTATCGACAACCTTAAGAAGAATGGAGATTCCAGAACGCTTCATTGTGTTCGTAGGGACAGCTGTGAAAACAAAACAAAACAAAACAAGGGAATGCTGTGTGGTTGAAAATCCGGAAAGTTGTGCATCAGGATTGTATCCTTTCACCGTCCAATCTTTATGCTAAACTAAGCAAATAATCAGAGAAGCTGGGTTATATGGAGAAGGGTGTCCTGTCAGAATTGATGGAAGGCTTACTAACAACCATAGATGTGCAGATACCACAACATTTCTTCATGGTTAGGAGAACTTAGAGTACTTGCTGACAAAGATTAAAGAGTGCAGCATTCAGTGTGGATTACAACTCCATGTAAAGAAGACCAAAATCCTCATAACTGGGCCAACCAATAGGTAACATCATGATAAACTGAGAAAAGTTTGAAATTGTGTTAGTCTCGGTTGACTAGAGAAACAAATCCAGAGACATTCATATGTTAAGATAGTTTTATATCGAAGAGTAATTTATATTACTGTAAATATCCCAGCCCAGTCCATATCAAGTCCATAAGTCCGAGAATAGCCGACATGTCTGATACCAGTGAGTATTTTCTTCTTCAGACTCACATACCACTTGCAATGACACCGAATGCAGGAAGAGCATAGGCCAGTGGGTGAAAAGTCTTGTGGATGTATCTCAGCCCTGGCATAGGTCTTCATGTTGCTCCTCTAACTCCAGGCCTCTGGTTCCATCAGGGAACTTCATATGGCTCATCAGCAGGAAGATAAGCAGAGTGAGAGCCCCACCTCCAGTGAAATATTTATCTCCTTAGTGCCTCCAAATCAGGCCATTAAGCTGCGACCTGATTGACATGCTAAACCCCACCCCTTCACTCTTAATAGTCTCAAAGTGACAACAGATTATGTAACTACCATACTTGTCAAGGATTTTATCTTGCTTGGATCTAAAATCAATGCTCATGGAAGCAGCAGTCAAGAGATGCATTAGGTAAATCTGCACAAGAGCTCCTTAGAGTATTGAAAAACAAGGATGTTAACTTGAAGACACAAAGCATGGTATTTTCCATTCCCTCATATTAATGTACGAGTTCTACATTCAATAAGGAAGACCAAAGAAGAATTAATGTATTTGAATTGTGGTGCTGGATAAAAATATCGAAAATACCATGGACTGCCAAAAAACAAATCTGTCTTGGAAGAAGTACCACCTGAATTCCCATTTAGAAGCAAGGATGCCAAGAATTTGTTTCAATGTGTTTGGTGTGGACATGTTATCAGGAGAGACCAGTCCCTGAAAGAGAGCATCATGATTGATAAAGTAGAGGGGTAGAGAAAGAGTGAAGGACCCTTGATTAGATAGACTGACACAGTGGCTCCAGCATTGTGGAGATGTTGTAGGACAGGGTAGTAATTTTTTTTACAGGGCCGTATTTTATCCTGTTGTGTATAGGGTCACTATGGGCCAAAAATGACTCGATGGCACCTATGAACAGCAAAAAAAGAAATCAAAGTAATTGCCTTCAAGTTGATTCCAACTCGTGGTAACTTCTTGTGTGTCAGAATAGAACTGTGTTCAATTGGATTGTTTTTTAAAAAAACTATTGTGAATTCAGGGAAGATTTCTAGACCAAAGCAGTTTTCCATATAATAATTCATGCTCATTTTGTTTCACACCATTGATTTCAAGATCCACAATGTAACATCACTTATCCTACTTCTCTGTGTTTCCCATGTCTTCCTTCTTTCTACTCTTCTAAATTTCATCATCTGGTAAAATGTTCCCTTTGATCTCAAATGTTTCATTAGATAGAAGTCTATTTCCAGAACTTTTAATAATGCTTGGTAGAAACACACACAATATAAGAAAAGTTAGTCTGCATGGGTAAAGGTTACTTGCCTAGATATTGGTGTAAAATGATCTGAATCTTTTCTGAATCCAGAATAAATGAGGTGTTGGTATATGTAACCCTTTCAAAGACAAGAGAGATACTTTCTGAAGAACATACTACTTTTGATTTTAGCCCTCCTTTAGTTTATCTCTTTCACAGATTTTAGTTTTCATGGTCCATTGACCTGAACTTGGGACTTGAATTGGCTCACTGCAGAGAGATTTATTGGAAGTTGAGGAAGGAAATAGTAAAATAAAAAGGCAGTTTTGTCATTTGTGTACGAGGCCTTTTAAGCAATGTTTCCAATATACATGATACCAATTACCTCTGTAACTTCATTCATTCACTCATCCATCCATTTACCCACTCATTTATCATTCAGCAATATTATCAGAATTAATAGTCAGAATATCCTCTGTGTAGGTATGAGTTGTTTAATAACTCTGCTGCAGTATAGTTGATCTCATTCTTATTCAAAATGTATTACCAGGTTCTCCTGGCTCCATTCCATGGAATATTTTAATAGGCTTTGCAAGAACACCACTCCAGTTTGTGAAGTCGCCTCTCCTGTCATCTCAATCATACAGTTTGGGAGAGTCAGGAAGGGAGAAATTTTCAGGAAAGAAGGAGACTTGAACACTCTACGTGTCCAAGATTCATGCATATTAGAACCTCTCTTAATTTGGTTCTTTTGGTTGCAAGGACTCATTTAAGGTACCTTAGGTTATGAATAATATATAGCAAGAATATGTGTTCATGGGGTTTTAGAAAAAGCTTAAAAACCAGATATCAAGAAGAGAGGACTTTTGGGTTAAAATAAAGAATACTGCTATATGAAACCCCAAAACAGAGGAGCCTTAAATAAGAGGATAATCCCTCTTGTTCTTGCTCTTGCCTTCTCCCTTGTAGTACAGCTACTCAAGGCTGGCGGGGCATTTGCCCTCCATGAGGCAGCTCAGGCATCTTGTTCTGCTGTCCTATCTGCTTTTGTCATTAAAGTTTAATTGGAACACAATCCCAGCCACTTGTTTACATAATATCTACTGCTGCGTTGCCACTGCAAACTAGCTTGTCATGATGGAGACTAGGTGACCTATACGACCTAAATGATGGACTATCTGTGCCCCTTAAAAATGAAGCCAGCTGGCCCCTACTCCATGGTTGCTGGCATATTATGGGTCCAGATTTTCAAAGAAGAAAGCACAGGTGTTCAGAGAAAATAGTTTTCTTTCAAGAAAGTGATGTGGAAACTGATCAAATAATGTTTGCGTACAGCTCACTGGTGGGCGCTTAGTCATACAGACACACCTGGCTGTAAACGTGACTGGGAAATGTAGTTCCAAATTTGGTTACTCTGTGCTCGAACAATAATCATGGTGAAACAATAGTGGATATAAAATATTGGAATGTTGATATGAAACCTTTTTTTTCAATTAGGTAATGTAAGACAAAGTGAGGTGAATTACTGCCTTAAGGTCACAAAAGGAACAAGGACTCTCGTATATCATTAGAAAGCACAGTAGAACAGGGCTGCTAACTGAGCAATAATAGAAGTGTCCTTGGTCTGCATAGCAGCTGCACTCCAGGAAGACTGCATAGAAGCCAAGGTAGCTTCAAAGATTGGAACACCGGAGTCTTTCGTTTTCAGATCATCTGCTTTCTCTCTCCTTCTTTAAATTGGCTGCCCAATCTTCCACTAAATGTGTCTTTTCTCCGGGTTGTATTTCCATTTTACTCATGTCTTCACCTTCACGATTTTTTCTTGACCACAATTTCCATCGTGATCCTAGTTGTCCCTCATGACATTTCCTGATTGAACTTCTCAATGTCACTTCTCAAAGCTCTCCTTGGTCACTACCTTGATTCACTGGATTAACATGTTCGCACTTGCAAAGGAGGGGATTAGATTTGGTCCAGATGATTTGTCATTAGCTTTCTGGCCACTTTTGCAATGATTTTCATAGAGTCAGTAATCGACCCATTTTGTGGCATCAGTCGTTGCGGATGATGAGTTCTCTTGTACAAAATGACCTTCTAGGGTATTCTTTGCACAAAGGGTTGGGGCGGGGCTGATGCGGGAGGCAGTGGACATCAAGGCTGCAGCTCTCCCTCTAGCACCTTATCTTGAACTGGCCCATTATGTTAATCTGCTCACCTGTCACAACTCAAGCTCTTCAGTATGCTCTTCCCTGCAAATAAGTCAGAGAGAATCAATTCTAAGCATTTTTTTGTTTTTAGTGGTGTTATTTATTTTAAAAATCCGTCTTTTTAAATAGTTTATATAGCCATATAATTCACATACCATATAAATAACTAGCTCAATCGTATCAAGAAGAGTTGTGCAATCATTGCCACAATCAATTCTAGAAGATTTTCTTCTTTCTTGTGCTCATTGTTGTTGCCTCCCCATTTCCCTTCAACTTCCTGTCATGGCCCTTGGAAATTGCTAATCCAGTTATGGTCTCTATAGATTTATCAAAACGCATACAAAACAAATTCAAAATAAAGGCAATGGAAACATAGAACTTCAATAGAAAAAAAACCATAAAATATTAAAAATTGTAACAAATTTAAAATGAGTCAAAGGCGAGATAAAATGTTAAGGTGTCATATATTTTTTTTGACCTAACCATAGCTGCCATAAGCCATTTTACAATGCATGCTGTATGATAGCACAACTATTCACATGCCTGGAATATAATCAGCAGAGATTCATTAGATGCTTAATCCACAAGGAGACCCTGTATATAGATTTCAGGCTTCCACTGACATCCAAAAGCTTCTGTAAACTGGGTGTTCAGAAATGAAACTCAGTTTTACCTCCACAATCAATGGTGGACTACTGCATATCCCAAATCCTCCAGTAATAGAGATTCTGACTCTGTTTGCTATACCTTTGACTACTGACTCCTAATAGGCAGTTCAAAGCTACTAGCTGATCTGTGGGACAAAGATGGAGCTTTCTACTCCCATGGACACTTGGAGTCTTGGGACCTCATAGGGGAAGCTTTACCCTGTCCTATAGGGCAGGACTACATTGCAGTGAGTTTGGTATTGGCTTTGCATTTTTGTGCTTTTTATGGTTTTAAACTAATTTTAAGAATGCTTCATGATCCCTGAATTAACAAGGTACTCATGGCTCGGGATAAAACTGACATAGTCCATCAAGTAATCTGCACATATTAAAAAGCTCTAGTCATACATTTTAATGATGGTTTTAAAACCTCACCATAGAGTCAGGAAGACTCACAGGATTAATGAATGTGCTTCCGTATTTGTGTAAATAAAATTTTTCTCTCCAGTATAAACTGTTGATATTGTGATTTTAGTAAATTGCTAATAGGTGCTGTCCAATCACTTCCAATTCATTGAGATCCTATGTAAAGCAGAGCAAAACACTGCCCTGTCCTGTGCCATCCCCAAAATTGCTGTTATATTGAGCCCACTATTCCAGCCACTGTGTCAGTCCAACTCTTCCTTTCTTAATCTGACCCTCTGCCAAACATAATGTCCTTCTCTAGAGACTGGATCCTTCATGATAACATGCCCTAAGGATGTGAGGTGAGTTTCATCATCCTTGCTGTATTTGTTCCACAGATTTGTCTGTTCTTTTGGTAGTCCACAATATAATTAAAATACATAAATTATTCTTCGATATTCCTTATTCACTGTCTACTTTTTGCATGTACACAAGGTGATTTAAAATAGCATGACTTGGGTCAGATGCATCTTAGGCCTCAAAGTGATCTCTTTGCTTTATACCACTTTCAAGTGACTTCACTGCAGCAGATGTGCCCATTGCAATGTATTGTTTGATTTCTTGACCACTGCTTCCATGGGCATTAATTGTGTATCTCAGCAAGACGAAATCCTTTAACAACACTAACTTGTTCTCCATTCATCATGTTGTTGCTTTTTGGTTCAGTTGTGAGAAGTTTTGTTTTCCTCATGTTTATATATAATCTGCACACATCTTTGATCTCCAACAGAAGATATTCAAGTCTTCTCTTTAACAAACAAGGTTATGGCTCCTGTTAGCGGGACTTCCTCCATTGCTGATGCTTTCTTCTTCTTCTTTCTTTGTGTTTTTTTACAAGATCATTTTAATGTGGGCTATTATAGCTCTTATAACAATCGATATAGCAATTGTATCAAGCATATACATATGTTGCCATCATTATTTTCTAAACCTTTACTTTCTATTGAGCCCTTAGCAATACCTCCTGTTTTTTCCATCCCCTCCCCTTCCTTCTTATAATAATCTAGCTCATAGTAATATTCTTTTAATCTAGCTTTTTGGATTATTTTCTCAACTTACATATTGCATAAGTACAGTAAAAGAACACAAATGTGACACACACCTTTCCTAATTTTCAACCACACAGTATCCCTTTGTTTTGTTCAAATGACTGCTTTTTGATGTGTTTACACTTTCAGTATGAGGGCAATCAAGTGTTCTAGTATTTCCATTCCTTGAATTGTTAGCCATAGGTTGCTATGGTAAATACTTTGGGTGAATTTTCCCAGAAAGAGTAATTTATGCAGCCACAATAATCTCAGAAATGTCTTTAGTTTGAGTAATATAGATTTTACGTCGTTTCTAACTTTGCCGACTTTTATAGCACCTGTGCAAGGTTACCTCAATGTACAACCCGTGTCAGAATGACCTCTCCTGGAATAAAAATGCCTTCCAAGTTTTGGGAAATATGTAGGCTGTGAATATGAACAAGTAGATTACAAAATTTAAATGCACCCTTCCTTCCCATTTACCTTCACTTTATTCTACTCCCCTATTTAAATTATGTTCTACCTCTCTTTAAACACTTGGCTTAGAATGCGCCTCCAGAAATCTAGGTTCAGTTATTTGCATCTCCCTCCTTTTGTACCCTCAGCACTCCTGGACATAGTTCATAGAGGCATTTGCCTTTGTGAGCATGGTTTTCAGTAGCTGGTCTTACAGTCATCTCATGTATGTTTGCTTTGTCACATTACATTGACTGTATTGTCTTCATGATGTCAGAAATGGCCTTTGCAAACAGAAGGTGAGCAGTAAATGATGTTGACTTGCTTGCCTTTAAAGAACACAAACAGCTGCTTGCTGCAAGTCAATCCTCTTAGAAATCCCATTGAATACAGATTTCTTTAATCACAAAGACAAACCAGGAAGGAGGAAAAGAAAGTCCTTGTGGTTTTCACAACAAAAAGCATAAAACAAAAGAATAATACAACACTATGGACAGAAAAGCTGTTGGATTTCTCAGACCCATGCTGATTGCTTCAGACAGATTAAGGCTGTCCAAAGTTGTTTGAAAATAATAAAACCCTCCTAATTATTCATTTCTTGAAAAGAACATATGAAGATTTGGATGTATTTGATTTCTACTTAAAGTTTTCACAATGCTTTGTAGAATGCGCGAGGATGCCACTCACTTCTGTGGTCAAGAGTATGGTGAAAGAGTGCGTGCACGTGCACGTGTGGGCATGCATGTGTATGAGGGCATCCAAGATGGTCTCTTGTACCTTGGACCACCTTCCAGAGAGATGTGTGTGACCTTTGGTTTATCAGCAGAAAGCTGTCACCGGGGTTTATCTCTAAGTGAGGAAAAAGGAATGCTTTGGAAATGAAGCAAGGAAATTATGAGCTCAGTGTTTGCATGAACTCATAAATTATGAAGGAAGGTTGGCAGCCCTGACTTTAGTATGGTGGAGAAATAGTTTAGAAAAAAATCAATGAAATTTATAGTTCTTTAATAGAAAGCATGTGGGCAAGTGTTCTCCAGATCTGGAAGTTGGCGAGTGTGTCCTGATGTCCATACATCGCTGCACCTTAGCTAGGCCTCACCTTGGCTGCTTTCAGGGAATTGGCTCTAGTGTTTCATGACTCACAAAATTTTCCCTTAGCTTCCAAATGACCTCAGAAGTTGGCTGTGCTCTGTTGCTTATTTACTCCTATGAGACTAGGTCTAATGAAGGTATCCAATGCTTCCCCAAAGCACAAAAGTGACACCGACCAGTACACCATACAAGTCGGTTTGTAGTGTGTCCTCAGTATGAAGGGCTGGACTTCTAAAATCTTAGACTCTTTCTCACCTTATGTTCGTTTTGACCAGGATAACCTTTTATCTGGGACTTAGCTCACACCTCTTTGTGTGTTCCCTGTACCACAGAATACACTGTATTTTATTTTGTAAAATATTTTTATTGCAGTAGGTATATATAGCAAGACATTTGTCATTGTAGCATTTTTAATTTTATAATTCAATGGCATTAAATCCACCAATTTATGCCACCCTCAACAACACCTGTCTCCAGATATTTTTCAAACATTACAAGAAGGTCATTGCCGCCTACGTAAGCAATAGCACTGTAGCTAGCTATTTATATGCTGTCTCCTCCATCAGACTGTGAGCTAAGGACAAGACTATGTCTTATCTTCCTCTGTATTACCAGTGTGAGTGAGAGCTGCCTCTATATCCATGAATAACAAGAACAATTACCAGCACCTCGTACAAAACAAGTGTTTTTTGAAGATTCTATGAATGAATGAACCTGAGTTGTGGCCCACAACCAAGATGAAGCAGACTGTATTATCAAAATAATAATTGATAACTTTATTGGGCAATACAAGATATAAAAGAAAATGAATGACTTATCTTCACAACTATCCATGGGGAGTTATTATTATTCTTAACATTGTATAAAAGAGGGCACTGAGTCCCATATAGGTTAAGTCACTTGCCTACAGTCATACACGTTGGAGCAAGTATACAAGTCAAGGGCTGTGAGACTCCAAACCTCCACTGCCTGCTACAATGTCAATATCATGAGAGCCAAATAAGCTTGGCCTGCTTGGTGGGTAGTTAAGAGTGGTTCCTGGACCCAATATAGCTTCACTTTAGAACAGTTGTTGCTGGTTTTGTTAAGCGTCATTGAATCGATTATGCCCCATAGTGACCATATGCACAACAAAATAAAACACTTCCTGATTCAGTGCCATTCTCACACTTACTCCTATGCATGAGTCCATTGTTACAGTCAGAGTGTCAACCCAAAGAGAAATATCTATTAGAAATTAAGGAGTAAGGACTTTTGAGAAGGACTATGTAGATATATGAGAGAGAGAAAGAGAGATAGAGAGAGATTATTATTGCTGTTTTGTTGTTAGCTCCTGTTGAGTTGTCCAGTGATTCGTGGTGACCCCATGCACAATGGAATGAAATACTTCCCTACCCTGCTGTCTCCATGATTAGTTGAAAATCAAATAATTTGTAATCTTTGGGGTGCATAAGCAAATGTGGTGAAGAAAGCTGATGGTGCCCGGCTACCAAAGATATAGTGTCTGGGGTCTTAAAGGCTTGAAGATAAACAAGCGGCCATCTAGCTGAGAAGCATCCAAGCCCACATGGAAGAAGCACACCAGCTTGGCTGACCACGAGATGTAGAAGAGACCAGTTGTTAGACATCAAAGAGCTAAAAGCCATATCAGTGGTTGCTTACCTTCCAGGCACAAGCACTGAAGACAAATGTGTGCATAAGCAAATGTGGTAAAGAAAGCTAATGGTGCCCGGCTATCAAAAGACATAGCGTCTAGGGTCTTAAAAGCTTGAAGATAAACAAGTGGCAATCTAGCTGAGAAGCATCAAAACCCACAAGGAAGAAGCAAACGAGCCTGTCTGACCACAAGGTGCAGAAGGGACCAGTTATCAGACATCAAAGAGCTAAAAATCATATTGGTGGGTGCCCACCTTCCTGATACGATCAATGAAGCCAAACGGGTGCATAAGCAAATGTGGTGAAGAAAGCAGATGGTGCCCAGCAATCAAAAGATATAGCATCTGGGATCTTAAAGGCTCAAAGATAAACAAGTGGCCATCTAGCTCAGAAGCAACAAAGCCCACATGGAAGAAACACACCAGCCTGTGTGACGACGAGCTATCGAAGGGATCAGATATCAAGCATCAAGGAACATAAAATCATATCATTGAAAATGTGGGTGAGTGCAGAGTGGATACTCAAAGCCCAAGGGTAGCCAACTGGACACCCCTTGATAAGGGGTTGTGGGGAGGAGATGAACCAGGCAGGGTGCAGGGTAGCAACGATGAAACATAACTTTCCTCTAGTTCTTGAATGCTTCCTCCCCACCACTATTGTGATCCCAATACTACCTTGCAAATCTGGCTAGACCAGAGGATGCACATTGGTACAGACAGCAACTGGAAACACAGGGAATCCAGGACAGATGACTCATTCAGAACCAATGATGAGTGTGGCAATGCCTGGAGGGTGGAGAGGATGTGGGGTAGAAAGCAGGAACTGATTACAGGAATCTACATATAGCCTCCTCCCTGGGGGAGGGACAGCAGAGAATAGGGCAGGGGGAGACGTCAGACCGTGTAATATATGAAAAAAAATAATAATATATGAATGATGAAGGGTTCACGGGGTGGGGGGAGTGGGGAGGGAGAGGGAAAATGAGCAGCCGATATTAAGGGCTCAAGTAGAATGCAAATATTTTGAGAATGATAATGGCAACACATGTACATATGTTCTTGACATGATGTATGTATGTATGTATTGTGATAAGAATTGTATAAGCTCCCAATAAAATGATTTAAAAAAATGAATTAAAAAATAAAATAATTTGTAATCTTTGGGGTGTTTATTTTTTATAGGCTGATTTTCATATGCAGATCATCTGGTATTTTCTTCCTAGTCCATCATAGTTCAAAAGTTCTGCTGAAACCTCTTCAGCACCAATAGTAACACAAAAGTCTCCACTAACAGATGAGGGGTAGCTGTGCATTATAGATAGATAGATGATCGATAGATAGATAGATAGATATAATTTAATGAAAGGAGACTATTTAAATGTAACATCTTCTAATGGAATTAGTCGATGTATTGAAACTCTTGCTCACTAATTGCAACTTAATGAAAAAAACAACTTGACCTCTTCATCTGAGATCCTCGATTTATTTAACAAATTACTTATCTAATGGTTAATCATATGGCTCCTCCATTAGTCTCTGATGACATTGTCTGAGATTTCAAGAAGATGACTCTTGAGAGACTCCAGGATTCAAGGACTGCAGTGGGCCCAGGAAGTGTGTTTCTCCTTACATCTCTAATGGAGTTATTGAGCAGATCTCTTCCCATAGTGTGCAGTTTTACCACAAAAGCAGTGGAATTGAAGAATATTGAGAGGTGACTTGTTACCAAAGGGAATAGTCATACAACTGTTGCCATTGAGGCAATTTTGACTATCCTACAGGATAAGGTACAACTGCTGCCCTATGGGATTTCCAAGGTTTTACATGTTACAGAAACAGACTCCCAAGTCTTTCTCCATCCACATTGTGCTGAGTTCAAAATGTGGATCTTTCATTTAGCAGCCGAGGGTTTAACCACAGAGCAACCTGCTTTCCTTAACAAGGAGAAATCAAAACCCCACTTTCAAGTTGTTGTTATGAGGTACTATAGAGTTGGTTCTGACCCATACAGACCTTATACACACAAGAGATCAAAGGCCGCATGATTGTGCACCATGTTTCACATTGTCTCAGCTATGGTGTCAATCCACTACCTTAGGGCCTTCCTCTCCTTCTCTGCCCCTCTCCCTACCCAAAATGATGTCCTTCTCCAGGGACTGGTCGCTCCTGAAAATATGTCCAAAGTATATACGATGAAGTCTTTCTGCCTTTCCTCTGAGGAGCACTCTGACCGTATTTCTTCCAAGAGAGAGTTTGGTTTGTCCTTTCAGAAGTCCATGGTACTTTCAGTATTCTTCTCCAGCACAATTCAAAGGCATCAGTGTTTCGTCAGTCTTCTTTACTTAATGTGAAATTTCACATGCATATAAGGGAATTGAGAATACCATGACTTAGGTCAGGTGTACCTAGGTCCTCAAAGTAACATCGTTCTTTCCAGTGCTCTGAAGAGGTCTTGCACAGTAGATTTACTCAATGCCACGTGACTTTCAATCTCTTTACTGCTGCTTCCATGTGCATTGATTGCGGATTCAAGCAAGACAGAATTCTTAACAATTTCAACTTTTTCTCAATCTATTATGACGTTACTTATTAGTACAGATGTGAAGATTTTGGTCTTCTTTGCATTGAATTGTAAGTCATACTGAAGATTGCAGTCCTTGATCTTCATCAGTAAGTGCTTCAAGTCCTCCTTGCTTTCGACCAGCAAGGTTGTGTCATCTGCATATCATGCGTATTCATATAATCCAGCTTCCTTGATTTTTGTCTCAACATATAGATGGAATAAGTATTCTGAAAGGGTACAACTCTGTCATGTCCTTTTTTAATTTTAAATTATGCATTCTTCCATTATTCCAGAACACTTCATGCTGAACTTGCACATGGCTCAAGAGGCAGTCATGTGAACAAAACGAGGGAAAACTGCCCAGTAACAACGTGTTCCTTGAATGGGTTTCCAAGGCTATAAATCTTAATGAGAGCAGAGAGTCTCTTCTTTCTCTTGAGGAGTGACTGGTAGCTTTAAACTTCTGATCTTGCTGTACCCACAATGCTTTTCATAAACAGGTCATTAGGCATTTCTTCCTAGTCCATCTTAGTTTGAAAGTTCTCCTGAAACCTCTTCAGCAAAATAGTTAACAAATTAGGTCTCCTTTTAACAAAGGAAATAGTCACTGAATGCCTGCCATGAGTTCAGGCCACTTTGATTCATTATCTCATAACATTATGTCACAATAACTGTATAAGACAGAGACAGGTTAAATGGGTCACCCAAGTGCATACAGCTAGATAAGCTATGGAGCAGGGAATCAGATGCTCCTCATTTTCCTTTCAAAGTTGTGCTTTTCCTGCTTCCGTGTTCTCATGCTTCTCAGTCTTTCTTACAAGGACTTTATCTTGTTTCCTGGGGTCTATCCAGGATTGCTGCTTCAATATGGAAATCAGGGCCTTATAAGGAGGAATGCCCTATACCTATAAGAGGAAAATTCTTTATGATTTTCTGACCAGCTAGTTTTGTAGCTCTAGAACACTAATATCTCACCAGCTGCTCAGACTTATGTCTGCCTGCCCCCTGTCCCCACCACTGTTTGCTGCCTTGCATCACAGGAGAATGCTCCTCCCTTCATTCCTCTCCAGCTGCATGCAATTAACCCCTCGAAATTTGAGCCTCAAATAGCCTGTGTATCACAAACCAAGATAAAGAACGTTCATTGGTTCCTTAATACCTGAGAATCCTAGCTATTAGAATTGGAGGAGCAAAGTAAGTCTTTTTTGAGCAAGGATGTTTAGGGAGGAGTTCAATCCATGCAGAGTGAAGTATCGTGTCACCTTGTGCAGGCTAAAAGCAGGATGAAGGTAATGGGTTGTTGGAGACAGGGAGACAGAATTCCCTTAAGACTGAGACTTGTTTAAAAGGAGGAATTGTGTCTTTTTGGTTGTTGTTCATTCTAACAACTAGCATGGTGATTTGCATATAATCGGTGCTTAATACATAGTTACTAAACTAAACTGAGCTTATATTTGGGGTAAAAACCTGAGAAACCAAAAAGAAAACTTGAAAAGAAATATCCTTTTGTTAACATATGGTTTAACAGGGTTCAGGATAGAGAAATTCAACAAATCAGAGTAGCTCTTGGCAGAGGGTGGGGAGTGGCTATGATTAGCTGGTAGGACTAGCCCTGGTGGTACCATGAATTTGGTTTGGGTTTACTAACCTCAAGGTTGGCAGGTCAAACTGACCAGCTGCTCTGAGAAAGAAAGATGAGGCTGACTGCTCCCATAAAGATTTGCAGTCTTCAAAACCCTTTGCAAGGTCACTATGAGTTGGAAGCACATTGATAGCAGTGGGAGGTGGGAGAGTACCCCCAGAGCTCTATGTTTTAGTGCCAACTATTTTTTAACTAGCTGTATGATCCTGGCCATGCCACTCAGCTACTCTGTTCCTGAGTTGACTTATTTGCAAAAATTAGAGGGTGGAATGTTTCTAAAATGGTTTTATCCAGACATGTTTAGTATTATTCTCTATGCATAACAAAAATAACCAGTATTTATTTTGCTCCTGACAGTTTACAAGGACTCCTGCATTATCTCAGTGAAACCTCCCACAATGTTGTGAGGTAAATATTATTATCTCAGTTTTGCAGATGAAGAAATCAAGGCTCCAAATAAAGAAGTAATTTGTACTACTGCTAAATAAGTGCTTTGATACAAAGCCAGCCCTCTTTCCAGGTACCACGGCCTTTTTCACACAGCAATTTCCTGTCTGTAAATAATGCTTCCAAAGTGCTTGAAAAAAATCATTTGTTCATGTAAGTTCTCAAACATCTCTCCGTCAACTCTGTTTGATTGTTAATTTACTCAGTAAACTGTTTTTCAAATTTCAAGCTGGCTGAAATTGACTTCCTAGGAATTGCATGTTCTTAAGGTCTTAATTAATAAGCCTTTCCTTTATTCCTCAGCAATGAGCTTTGGCTCCTTGTGAAGAACATGCATATGCCATGCTGGAAACACTTTCAGAGGAGTTCTACGTTTTTAGCTTTATTAGAAATGGAATCCATGTGCTAATTGCTCTACCTCTATTAAAGCGAACAATAGAATGTACACCTGCCCCTGATCCATATACATTACTATAGATATGACATTGTGATTCATAGATACTCATGTAGATATGACATTAGAAGTAAAGAAACCTATATATATATACCCCCTCTAGAATATTCTGTCTTTCACTCATGGGAACATGTTTGCTACATTCTAGGACAAAATAGAAAAAGTCTCCTACAAATGGACATTTTATCAGAAATTATGACAAACCATACCCCCCCATTTTATCCTCATGGGCAATGAGTCCTTAGATGTACCATCTTTTTCCTTAGGGCATGATACACTTTTCATAATTTATCAAAATAGGAAGCTATTACTGAACCTTCCGGTTTAACAGCCAATGGGAGCGGGGGCGGGGGAGTTGTAGGCAGAGCAAATTGCTGGGGTAAGGCTGACCCTTTGGAGTAATCTATTAAAAGGGAAAGGGCACTTGACACCTACAATCAACTAATTAAATCCATTTTGTCTTGATGGGTTCTTTTTAATACTCACTGCCCCTCTAGGTCTATTTAGCCAGATTCCAGTGGCCGACATTTTATAAATGAGTGTGCATGATGACTCTTTGAGATACAGGTAGAAGGCGTCTCCCTGTCCACCTTCTTTTAATTGATTGAGAAAGCCTGGCTCTTAATTTTTAAAAACATTTCAATAACCTATTTAGGTATTGCTGAGATGTTCATTTTGTTGTAAACTAAATATGGTTTCATTATTCACCTCGTGTTCATCATTAATGAGGGTGGCTATGGGGAGCCACTGATCAAAGTACTGCTTATTCCAAATAAAGGGGCTTCTCGTGTGCTAATATTTCTTAGTGTGGTGAGTGATGTTCAGAGGAACAAAACCAGAGACTGCAAAGCCATCGTACTGACAGATTCTTGAAGAGTAAATGTGTTCTTCCTTTGAACTCATAAATGGGTTTGAACTAGCTTTGCCATGAATCCATAGCCATTGAGTTCATTTTGACTCATAGCTGCCCTGTAGGACATAATAGAAGTGTTCCTTCCATAGTATTTCTGAGACTGTCAGTCTTTATTAGACCGTGAAAAGCAAGGGTGTTCCTTTAAGGACTGACGTGTGCCTGACCCAAGCCATGGTATTTTCAATTGCCTCTTTTGCGTGTGAAAACTGGACATTAAATTAAGAAGGCCAATTAAAAAAAAAGCAGTGCATTTGATTTGTGGTGTTGGAGAAGTATCATGGACTGTTAAAAGGAGAAAACAATCTGACTTTGAAGAAATGAGGTTAAATTGCTCTTTGAGGGCAAACACAGTAAGACCACGTCATACATGCTTTGGACATATGGCCAGGAGAGACCATCCCCTGAAGAAGGACACCATGTTTGTTGACGTGTAAAGAGGAAGACCTGAGAGGAGATGGAGTGACATCTTGGATGCAACAATGGGCTCATGCATAGGGACAATTGTGAGGCTGGCACAGGACCAGGCAGTGTTGTGTTCTGTTGTGTGGAGGGTCACTATGGGTTGGGGCTGGCCCTGTGTTATCTAACAACAACAACAAATATTTCTGAATCACAGTTTCATTTTCTTCCCTACCAGTGGGCAGATTTTAACCACCAACCTTAGGATTTTCAGCCCAATATTTGAGTTGTCATAGGCTTGCTATCATTGGATTATCCCTCACTATATTGCACTTTATAGACTCCTTTTATTTTATGCACTTTTCACAAAATGAAGGCTTGTGGGCAACCTTGCATAGAGCACATTTTTCAGCACCATTTTCCTGGCAGAATGTACTCTCTTCTTGTTTCGCTCTCACCTTTTGGTACGCTTCACAATGTTTCAAAGTGTTTTCATAATAATATTACATACTTAATAGTCCACAAATCACAAACCAAAAATAAAATAAAACCCAATCTTATTGGTTGAGTTGCTGTCAACATATAGCAACTGTAAGGGTAAGGTAGAACTGCCCCTGTGAGTTTGTAACTCTCTGTGGGAATAGATAACCCCTTTCTCCTGTGGAGAAGCTGGTGGTTTCAAACTGCTGACCTTGAGGTTAGCAGCCCAATGCACAATCACTATGCTACCAGGGTTGAGTTAGTATAAAGCATAACTTTTGGGGAAAGGGTTTCCTAGTGCATATCAAAGTGATGTTTATATGCGTCAGGAAATCCCTCCAAAAGCAAGATTCCCCTTGTTACTGTATTCACTTCATTGCCAAGGTCTGAAACTGAACTTACAATATCACCGACTGATGCCTGAATAGTGTTCTGTTTTGTTTGTTCCTTTTCTGGATTTCACCACACAGTAATGCAAACATGAATGATGTTGCTTGGCTTCTTTATAATGGCTTGCCACCCCTCCCCTGTATTGGGGCAAATGTGCACTAGGTTCTTTGATCTTTGTCCTGCTGTAAGAAGAGTGGGATGGCATGTTTTCTCCTTGTGAGACAGGAGTCAGGATCAAGGATTGATGAGGGATGGTTGAGATTAGTGCGTTTGCCACTCTCGGCTCTGCAAACATCCTTGCTGGCAAGATCTATGATGGGCGATGTGACAGCTTCCCCTGAGTTTGTCTTTGGTGCCTACAGCCATAAATCCTCCCCCATTTAATTCATTTGAACATGTCTGTTCCTTTTTGTGGGCTGGCATTCATTTCATGGCGCATCTGCTCTCACCTCCTTTGGTCTTTTGCTTTCAATCTGGCTGTCTTTGTTTGATCTTGGTCCCTCAGCCATTTTTTTTCCATAGGAATGATGTCACCTTATTTTTATCTTCTCATCCCTTCTGGTGACTTATATAGGACAGCTGAGCCTGCCTGCTTCTAATAGTTGTGCTACAGCCCTGTGTTTGATGACATTGCTTATCGAGCTCTATTTCTGTAACGAGGAGACTTTTTAATCTGTCAAGATCACTGACCTTCAAGGTAGAAAATGAATTGAGGGAAAAATAAAAAGAAAATTAGCCTAATTTATACTTATGTGGTTTTAAAATTAGAACAGGGAACATCACATCGTGATCTATGGTAGGTAAATACATTTATTTACTAGATACTACATCAATTTTCTCTCCACATAGCTCATCTTTATGGTATGACTATGAGATGGAGTATTGTGGAGAGCAAGGGAACTACTATAGATCAAGTGATTGCTAACATCTGAGCAGGAATTAGGCAGTATTTTATTTAAAGTTATAATAAACCTCAGTTATCCACACTGTGGGTAATCTGTGGAAGATTTTCAAACCCAAGTTAGTTGCTTGTTGGCATCTAGCATACTTCTGGGCTGCCTTCCCAGTTGGTGTTTTCTAAAGGAACACAAATTAATCCGAACAGTAGGCTGCAAAATTCAATTGAGAGGGAGTATTTGCAAATGAACATTCTAACAATCATGAGATTCATTAGTTTTGGGCTATCTATGTTTTAAAGATTAAATATATGCAATAGCATGCGTGTGATAGGAAAGCCATAGCAGCACTTAACTAACATGTGTAGACCCTGAAGGCAGATAGCTTGAGTCCCAGCTACATTCTGGCAATATGGCAAGTTACTTGTTGCTTCCACCATTGGTGTGACAACTCAGAAAATAAACTTTCCCGTGGCATGCTGCTTGGGCTTCCCCATTCACAAACAGTGCGCTAAAAACTCAGGAACACATAGAGCGTTTACTGAATCGAATGTTTTCTGAGTAATGATAAGACCACTAAGTACGGTATATTAGATAATAGTGCCAAGAAGTTCTGGGCTCCAAAGCTGAATACCAAGTGATGAGAGGAGTGTGAAAAATATGTTTTTTTCTAACACCATTGAACCAATTAAGCTCTTCTCTTCCTCCAACCTAGCTTCAAAAATTATATCCTTGAGCACGTTCTATATTTTACCTCCTCTTCTTTTCTGTTGCTGGAACTGTATACCTTCCAACTACTTCCTTTTCCATGTGCACTGTCTTTTCCATTTATTCCTATGCCCTTTGGAATGCCTCGATCTCTCCCCATGCATCTTTTTTAATCTCACGGTACTCCAGAGGATGACCCATAGAGTTAACTGCGGGGTCAGAGACTCAAACCCACCCAGCTGCTCCACAGAAGCACGATGCAGACGCCTGTTCCTGTAAATATGTATTGTCTTGGAAACCATAAAATGGGTACTTCTTCTCTGTCCTATGAGTCAGAATCTGTGCAATGACACTGGCTTTGTAGTGAAAAGTTAATTCCCCAGCTGTTCACTGAGTGGCTCAGGGTTCAAACTCAGTTGGTGACTCCACAGGAGAAAGATCTGTTGATCGGCTCCCAGAAAGGTAACATCTTCAAAACTAAATGAGACAGTTCTACTCTGTGACCTCGGGTATTAATCACTCAGAAGGCACATACCAGCAACATTAATGAATTTGAGTTAGCTAAAACTTTTGAAATAATTTCTAAACTTATTATTTCATTCTTAATTTTAAATATAGGTATCTAAATTCTGATACGAATTTCCCATATTATGACAGAATTTCTTAAATTTTTTCTTTGTGTGGGGTTGTCATGAAACAGTTACAATAACATCTAACAGGGAAATTAAAGTCAATATCCAGATAGATAAGTTATGAACCTTGAGGAACATAAAGTCATTGTAACACCTACCTACCTGTCCCACCAATAAAAGAAGAAGTAAAATCAGTAATGCGTGAAAGACCAATATGTCAATGTAAAGTCAGTTCAAAGGATTTATCTGAAACCTGACAGATGATATAATTTCCGTTTGGGAAAAGAAAAAAAATGGAAATAATGAGAAAGCTGCATAGATAGGACTGAGGGAAGCCACCATCCTGGTCTGTTGGTGGCAGTTGTGTGTGTGTGTGTGTGTTCTGCATTCCAATCATATCATGATTTACTGTAGGAAGAGGCATGAGAAAGAGAGAAAAGGAGGATAAATGTTTATGTTTGTGTTAAAATCAATCTTCAGAGTAAACTGATCAAATTCACTAGCATTGAGTCGATTCTGACACATAGTGACCCTATAAGACAGGGTAGAACTGCCCCTGTGGGTTTTGGAGACTGTCACTCTTTAGGGATGTAGAAAGCCTCATTTTCCCGCTATGGATTCTCTGGTGGGTTTGAACTGATGACATTATGGGTGTCAACCCAATGGGCAAAATCTCCAGAATCCAAATTTTTACTCCACTATGAGAAATATTTTCTGAGGAGCTGAGGGAACATTTCAGGTCTGACTACTGGAGAAATCTATGGAGAGGTTAGTTAGACCCTGAAACTTTTGAATGTCTAGTAGGTTTATTTAAAGGCTACATTCATTTGCACTATGGATTGCCATGTTACCACAAAAAGAGTTTGAATTTTGAGGAAGATTGCTTTTGAAGTTATAAATGATCAGCTGCTGAAAAGCTGGCTCGTGAGAGTACATTGGGCAGTCACAAGTGAAAGGAACATAAGCCAGCAAGTTCCCCCCTTCCTTCTGAGATATCACTACTGTTTGAGAGTTCCCTGCAGTGGTAGAGGTCTGCCTGGTCCCTAGGGCAGCCTGCCATTTTTTTGACGTGAGAACCAATTTAATTGGGGTTTATTTAATGGATTGATAGGGTTGAGGGCTAAAGGTTTGCCACAGGGAATAAATTGATGATTAATGTAATTTTCCCTCTAAGGTTAGAAAAGAGAGAATGAATGGAGAAAAAAGGGAAGAGTAAAGAGTAGGGTTTAAATGAAAGTTTCTGGGCATCTGCAAATGATTCATTTTGTGCTGGCTAGTATGCCCTTTAGGCCTAAAATCTGTAGGGAGAAAACTGAGAAAAGCAACTTTTCTCTCTCTCTTTATCTGTATGAGGTTGGGTAGACTAGAGAAACCAGTTCAGTGACACTCAAATATGTGTAAGAAAGCGCCTTATATTAACGAGTGATTGTGAATCAATAAGACAGCACAGTCCATATCAAGTCCATCAGAATGATACTAGGCCGTCCAATCCTAGGCCATAAATCCCTCTTCAGTCTACCAGAGCCACACACAGGGATGCAGAGGGTAGATCGATCACCCACCAGTGTGGGTGCAAAGTCCTGTGGATCCAATGGTGGTGGCTCTGGCAAAGCTATCCAAGTGGCTCGATAGCAAGAAGGTGAAGGCATAGAGAGAGAGAGAGAGAGAGAGAGAGAGAGAGAGAGAGAGAGAGATTTAGTTCGCAGGATCCTCCTTATGAGAAGGCCACACCCACCAGGAGGTACACTCAGGCTGCAACCTAATTGACAGGCTAGACTCCACCCCCACACTTTTAAATCTTCAAGTTAACACAAAGATTATGTAAATACCCCTTCTCTCTCTCTCTCTCTCTCTCTCTCTCTCTCTCTCTCTCTCTCTCTCTCTCTCTCTCTCTCTCTCTTTCTGACTTTACCTTCCTGCTATCGAGCTACTTGGATAGCTTTCCCTGGTGTCACTGAAAGAAACATACAGTCATTGAGACGATTCCATCTCATAGCAAGCCCGTGTTGGGTCTCTGAGACTGTAAATCTTCCTGGGTACAGACAGCCTCTTCTTTTTCCTGAGGAGTGACTGGAGTCCGTAGTAACAATCTTTCAAAAATGCTCATTTACGCCTCTCTTTTGATAATTATACCCTGAGCTGGGTAAAGAAGAATGAGCCAGGTGACCATTCAAAGGCCCTTCCTCCATCATCGTTTTCCTGATACCCCTCTACTTCTTCCTCTCTATGACATATGAGAAAAGACAAAGCAATTCAAGTGATGTGTGATCAACTTCTCTAACAGGCCTCCTACCCATACCAAAAATATGTGCTCCAAGTATATTTCCTGAAAAGATTTACAGCATAATCCCTCCCACCCAAGTGAGCGCAGTTACTTTATCCTCAGTGGTGAGGATAGATTATTTGTTTTTGAAATTTAGGGAGCATTTTATGTTTGTACTCAGAAGCATGCAACCACAAGGAAACCTGGATTTGGCTTATTTCAAGTTTTCAAAACCAGCTTTTCTCTCCTACAACAACGTCTTTTATGCAAATGTCTATGCAGAACACAATGTGAAATGAGTTCCTTCAGTCGAGTTTTGTATGTTTTAGTTATGATAGTCTATACTGCACTGCATTAACAAACAACTCCCAAATGTCCTCGGTTTGCTCCACTAGCCATTTCTTTCTCACTGCTGCCAAGTTCTCTTGAGTCCAGGTACTTTACCGTGTATGGGACTTCCATAAAGTGCCTCCATTGTCAAGAATTCTTTAATCTGATAGCCCTAGTTTCATCACTGAAGTGGCACATATTCCCTTTTCCACATGGGGCCTTGGCCAGAGCTAATCACCGAAGCCTGTCCATCTGTACAGTAGGTAGGCGTAGAGGAAATGTGAAGCAGTCCTCTATGTTTCTAGAAGAGGAGAAGACCTGGAGATAGGTGAATACTGCTGATCTATGCAAGAGGTTGCATTGAATGGATCGGTCCTAGAAAATGTTCCCTTCTTTCTGTATGAACTTGCCCAAAGGGTTTGTACAAACAGAGAAGCTTGATCTACTTCTTTGTGAGGTGTTTTGCAACTGAATTGACCTGAGTTGGTTGAGAGTCCTAGAAAGAAGTAGCTGAGAAGTATGCTTGACTTAGGACAAGAATCTTGAGTCTTTTATTACTAAGGTCTACTTTTAAAGCAAAATCAATACTGAAAATGCAAACATACAAAATACATGAATCAGCGAGGTGGTATATTTTTTCAGACACTAAGTTAGCAAATGCATGCTGAGTATCCGTTGAATATAAGGTTTCAATTTCAGGAAAGTAAATCATTAAGTCAGAGGTCGGCAAACATTTTCTGGAAAGGGCCAGATAGTACATAGTTTCAGCTTTGTAGGCCACACTGTTTCTGTCACTGCAATGCTATTTTGCCCATTTTGTGTGAAAACAGCCTGAGCTATCTGTAAATGAATGGGCAAACTTGTGTTTCAGTAAAACTTTATTTACATAAACAACATAGGGCTGCTATTGACTGTCACTCGCTTTAAATATTGAGACTCCATAGTGAATAAGGAAGTTCAGAGGCAAAGAAATTTTAAAACTAAGTGGTGGTCCATCAGAAAGAAACAGAACACAGCTCTGACATGGTAAGGTAAATAATGGGAAAATACAAAGTAATTGATTTGTCGGTTTTCAAAAATGATTGCTATTTTAAACCTGTCAATTTTGATGCTGCTGGTTATAAGGAATAGAAAAGAATGAACTCAAACCGGCTTATATAATAAAGAAAATGTGTTGGCTCATGCAATGTAAAACTTCAAAATTACTCATCAGGTGGATCTCTGCCCAGCCTCAGCTTTATTTCTCTGTGATGAGCGTAATTTGGGCTTTTGCTGATATCACCTTTGCCTTTGGCAGACTGTAATCAGGATAGTTGCCCTTATGAATCAGGGTTACCTGCTTGCAAATGCATATATGGGAAAGAGAATGGGTATTTTTCCTTTAACCACAGACCAAAAGCCCCAAGCTTCCTTTGTTTTCTCTACTTTTGAACCATTCTTTGTAGCAAGGGAATGGAATTACTCAGATTGGCTTACAGCAATCAAAATGCCTTGCAGATGCTGGAGAGACGGTCAAACTTGCTCAAACACGAAGACTGATAAAGGTAGAATAAGTGCGGAGGAAGCAACCCCATTGTTGAAGAATCATAATTCATGGCTCATCATTCTGTTGCAAATTGTAGCATATATGTGCAGAGAGGTGGAGGCAAAAAAACCCTTAAAAATATTTATCATCAAGAACCTCAACCCAGAGATCTTTAACTGTGTGTGTCATGTTGCAACTTTTGCTGCAACCCACCTAGATACTGTTAGATCTCTGAACGTTGCCTCCCGGAAGATCTGCTTTCGTGCTGGAGGGATGGTAATCAGGAAGACGCTTAAATATTTCTATGTGATTCCTGCAGAGATGGCCAGCCTGTACATGATTGAGGGCTATGCGAGCTTCCGGAGAATGGCTTTATTTATTATAAGAAGAATAAGCATTGAAGAGTAAACTGGTGTCTGGTACTACGTCCAAAAATCTCCATCTTAACTTCTTGGAGCATTTTCTTTCCACACCCCAGATTGCTGTGCTCAGCTTTGGTTGTCATGTCTCAAAAAGACATCATCGTTGAGGAATGTCCAAAGGAAATGATCATAGGAACATCTGCTGTAGAATACCGAGTTAGAGCAAAGCCAGCATCACTGGGTTTTATTCCTGTCCGTGATGAAACAGCACAGCAGAGTTTCCAGTGCCATTGAGGGCAATGCAAAATAAAGGAAGAGACTGGAGTTTTTCAGGCTGGACAAATGAAGATTGGAAGAATATTATGAAACATATTCACTAAGTCCTAGCACAGTAGATTTAAGGAACACATAATTTGGCTCAAAACGTTTTTTACTAGTTGGGATTTAAAACATATAGCATATCATTCCATATTTCAATCACATTAAGTAGGATTGTACAATTGCTACCCCAATCATTTTTCACAAATTCTCTTTTGACATGGACTCTTGACATTGTCTCCCTTTTACCCTACTACCACCTCTCCCCCTGAACTCCTGATTCTACTTTTCCCAATAGGTTCATCAATTCTGGGTTTCATGTACCACAAAACGGAAAAGCATATAACACTTTCAAGAGGTTGACCGCCATTGACGTAACATCTCTGAGGTACATCCTACTATGAATGAACAAAACACAATTTTAAAACAAAACACCATGAAAAAAATGAGAAATCAACTCATAGATATCAAAGCCAACTCATAGAAACCCATTAGGACAAGATAACTCTTTACAAGAGTAGAAAGCACCCTTAAATGAGGTTGTTAGAAGGAAGAACAACATGCTGTCCCTCGTGCTGTTGGTCTCTGATTGTAATTGTACCATTGAGGATAACTACTTGATGATTAAATTGTGAAGTTACATTTCTAAATGACTGTGGATTATGTTACAAAATAAATCTCAAAAGTCCCCCAAAGTCTATATTGTACAACCTTCCTTGAATTATACTACAATAAAGATAGAAATCAATTTTAAATGGCAAAAATACCCTCATAAGTTTTAAAAAGAATAAAACACTTAATAAAAATTCTCAGTTAAGAATATCATAATTGAAATGACAAAAAGTAGTTAGAATTAAAAATGGCAATGTGCAAAGCAAAACTTATTAGAAATTCCCAAAGTGTTGTTTAATAGGGAAATATTTAGCTTCAAATGAATATATATAAAGGAAAGAAATGAATTGTATCTACTGTAAAAAAATTGAAAAAGGAAAAAACAGTTCACAACAAGAAAGAAATGAAGTTAGAAGTAGAAATTAACAAAATCAGAAATAGGCAATAGAGAGAATCAACAAAATAAAAATCAGAATGTTGAAAAGGCTGTTAGCGAAGACTAACAACATTGAGAAATTTATATTAATAATGCTTTTGAAAAGAGAACTGGCAGTTGGCTTTTATTAGGAATCAATAGATCCAGTACAGGTTAAAAGCAATATATGTATATATTTTTTAAAAATCCTTGAATAACTTTGTAATCACTAGGTCTGGAGGGTTTCATAGGACAATTTGCCAGTTTTTTAAGGTGCAGATTATGCCTCAAATTATTTCAAAGAACAGGAAAATGCTGAAAACTTCCCCAACTAATCTTTAAATCCCAATAAAATCTTGTCACCTAAACCAGATAGACATTTGTATTATAAGAAGCATAAATTACAGTATGGTCTCACTTATGCACATAGAAGCAAAAGCCAGCAATAAAATACTAGAAATTGGATCCATTAATTAAATTGGTTAATGAATAGCAACTTCATGCCAATTTGGTTTTATACCAGAAATTTAAGGATGGTCTAACTTCTTAAATGTATTTATATTCTAAATAATCGTAAAAAGAAATGTCAACAAATTCAAACAAGCATTAAATATCATTCAATCTTATTTTATGATTAAAAAACTCCAGGCAATCCAGGAAGAAATAGACTTGTAAAATAGGATAATCTTAATGAGTTCCTCTTTCACAGCTGTCAGATGGTTAAAATAACTTTAATAATGAAAACCATATTAGTGTTAGTGAGAATGCAAAACTTACATCCATTGCTATCAGGAGCCCCTCTGTAAAACAGGACAGCAGTTTCTTATAAAGCTAAACATCAGTTACCATACAACCTATAGTATACTTGGACAGTGAAGTGAATTCTTACGTGTATGCAAAAATATGTTTATGAGTGGGTATATCAGTTTTATTTAGAATAAAGTAGAAACAACCCTTGCTGTGATATATCTATTTAATGAAATAATACTCAGAAATACAAAAAGTGAACTTTTGAGACATGCGTCAACCTGAGGGAATATAAACGGAGGAGAGGAGAGGAGTGTCAATATTGTATGATTGCATTTCAATGACTTTCTCAACAGACGGAAGACTGTCATGGCAGAGTGCTCAAGGATTGAGTAAAAAAAAAGCTTGAGCTTTTGAGATTATGCGGAGATTTCTCCTAATGGAGGAAGTGGTTACAAGAATCCATATGTGTATTAAAACTCATAAAATTGTATGGTAGCAACAACGACTTTACTTGATCTTCATTTAGACAATAAAATTAAGTATTTTAAATGACTTCTTAATGAAGATCATGTGAAGTACTACAAGAATCATCTTACATACTAGTTTGCCGGAAACAGCCCAGATTTCTGCCTTTGAGCTGGTGAATTTATTAGCAGTGTCACTCTCCATATGTCTGCTATGAATGGGATATAGTGTGCTCACCCTAAAAATGAAACCATATATTTTCATTTTAAGAGAGACAAAGTTGTGGTCAATAATGTACTGTCTCTTTTTGAAGTTCATCTGATCAAGGACTCAGATCAGAAAGTGTGGGAAAACACATTCCTGTCAGGAGAAAGAAAAGAAAAAAGGAGTCAGTCAGGCTTCTCGGAATTAAATATGGCAAAATTCAAAATAAAATATCACAAATAAGCGTCAGGTAGTAGAAAAGGAGAGGGAAATTGTTGATAAATGGCTTACGCCTATGTCAGACTTGATCTGTTCTTAAGGCAAATAGACAATTATAATAGTTCGCACTCCTCTCAAGTTCCTGAAATATGAAATGGTATATGTTCTTGCCACCTATATTCTGACTTTCGGACTCAACTCACTCTGTTCTCTGATATTCAGAAATGGCATGCACTAAAGGAGTATGTACTCGCCAAGTATATGAACAGTCGCGATCCCGAGGACTAGTGCTACTATTCCCTTAATACAGAGAGAGAGATCACAGACACAGTAGCTATCCGGAGACTGAGACAAAGGAGCATGCCATTAGCATGCAGGGCATCCTAGAGTGGTTCTTGGGAAGAGTGACTCAAGGCAACGTTGCGACTTGCTGGTTGTCTTGACTGGAAGAAGACAGAAGCTTTGATTAAATCGAATTCTTATTTGACCACTGTCGGGATACAATTTCTTCTACCATCTCTTCCATTTTTCAGACCTCCTTAAAGACAGATTTATCCTCAGCACGAAGATGTATTTGTCTTATGGAAAAATGCTCTCGTGGATCATGAGCATCCCTGAGCAAAGCCCCAAATCAAAGCAACAAATATCCTTTGCCTTTGAGTCCGCTCTAAGTCACCCTGCAGGAGATAGTAGAATTGCCCCATAGGGTCCTTAAGGATGTACAGCTTCATAGAAGCAGACTTTTATCACTCTTTTTCCTGCAAAGTCACTGGTGAGTTCCAGTTATGGAACTTTCAGGCAGTAAAAACCAAAACAAAACCAAAACAACCAAACCCCACTTCTATCAAGTCAATTCTGACACATAGTGCCTTATAGAGGGTTTCTTGGGCTGTAAATCCTTATAGGCGTCGACAAGCTCAGCATTCTTCCACGGAGCCATTGCTGAGTTTGAACTGCTGACCTTGCGTTAGTAGACCAATATCTAATCCATTGTGCCACAACACTTCAACATTGTGCCACTAGAGCTTTCTGTATCCTAAGCAAACACTAATGTCTAGCTCTCACATGTGGCTATTACAATGATGTCTCACTGCCTCTTTCTTTTTATTTGTTCCTGTTTGCCTACATTGTTACTATAAAACTCTCTCTCTCTCTCTCTCTCTCTCTCTCTCTCTCTCTCTCTCTCTCTCTCTCTCTCTCTCTCTCTCTCTCTCGTGAATTGGCTTTATTGGGCAAAATGTTCAAATCTCGATCACCCAGATAAGTGAATTAATTCATCCTATTAAGCCTCTGTCTCATTGTGACATTCTATTATCAAAATGTAAAGCTGCTTTTAAAATATAATCTAATAAAAAAAGATGTGTTTTGAGTTTTTATTTGAAGTTATAATTCATTCTAATTATTCTCCCATCCCATCTGTGGGGGTGAACTAAATGGTTCCTCCTTTGTGGCTATTTGGGCTGTTTTTAGGAACAAATGCAGTAAATCGAAACTAGGCTCAAGTGGGAAAAGTTGAGGTGCGAATCAACTTCCATACCCAACTTCCTTTCCAGTGTTTAGTTGGCCCAGTCAGATTTATACAGATAGATGACTCCCTGACCCTTAACATGGCTCATGTTTTTTAATGCCAGGCATGTTGTGTTTCACTGCCCTTGACCGATGCATTTTCTCCTCTCTGTCTTATGGGTAAATAGACAGTGCACCTCTTCTGGCTACTAACCTGGTTTATGGTCTCTTTTTGTTTATACTGACTTCTGATGCCAGAAATGACAATTTTGCCCAAAGTGCCAAGACTGCCACTGTGGTACTTGGGTTTCATGTCAACTTGCACTTGTGGAAGGGTGAAGTCCAACCTGTCACCCAGACCACAACCCGATGCCTTCTGAGAGGTGTGGCCTTTTTATAAGAGAGAAACCTGGCACATCCTTCCTCTCTCTCTCTGCCCTTTTCCCTTCCTACTTTCTGTGTCTGCCTCTAGGGGGGTCCAACCCTGAGAGCTGTCAGCATCCTGCCATGTTGCCATTAATCTTGGCTCCACACGGCTCTGCACCCCTGGTCTTTGATCTTCCTGTATCAGCTTCTCCTTTTGGTCCCACCAGCCTGAGGCTAAAGCGGGCTCTGGCTATCATTGTACCTATAAACTTGAGTTGGACTCTCTTGGACTGCCTTCTGGATATGAAATTACTTCTTGATATAAAGTTCTTCTTTATACATATATAGGTGTCACTGATTTGGTTTCTCTAGAAATCTAGCCTATGACAGCCACGTTTACATATCTTTGCTTTTAAGCTTGATTAAAATAGGAGTCAGTGGATGGAATTATGTTGTTCATGGTCAATCATGACATAACTGGAAACTGTGATCTTTGTGTCCAACAGTGCCATTGCTATTCATGTTCTTATCAACATGTTTAGTGATTTGTATTCCTTGTAATAAATCTCACTTCTTTAGCCTAGTTTCTATTGCACTATACATTGTGACCCACACTATCTGTCCAATTTCAAGTACTATTGTTTGTCATTATGTACCATTTGCTGTAGGCTATAGAGGCCACTCCACTCTCCTAGAAGTGCACCGAGTTCTTTCTTCCCTTCACGTGGTCATTTTCATCAGGCAGAATTCCCTATCCTCTTATGTACTTTTCTAAACACTAAAAGGCCCAGTACAAGCTTCACTGTTCCAGGAAGCCATCTTGACTATTTCAGTTCTCACTAATCTTGGAATTATAACACTTACAATTGTGACTACAGATCCAGAAGTAACTTAACAGTTGGTTCAAGAACGAATAAATCACTTCACAAGGTGTAGTCCAATGTTGTCTAAATCCTAAACTTCCTTGAGGAATACATAATATTATTGGTTGTGGTGATTATGAAGGAAGGAATCTTGACCTAAATAATAGAGTAACAACTCTTATCACAATCCATACATACATACTTTATGCCAAGCACATTTGCACATTTGTTGCCATCATCATTTTCCAAACATTTTCTTTCTACTTGAGCCCTTGATATCAGCTTCTCATTTGCTCTCCACCTAAGCCCCTGGCATCAGCTCCTCAATTTTCCCCTCGCTCCCCACTCCCCTCCCTCATGAACACTTGATAATTTATAAATTATTATTTTGTCACATCTTGTCCTGTCCAACATCTCCCTTCATCCACTTTTCTGTTGTCTATCCCCCAGGGAGGAGGTCACATGTAGATCCTTGTAATCAATCCCCCCTTTCCAACCCACCCTCCCTCTACCCTCCCAGTATCGCCCCTCACATCACTGGTCCTGAAGGGATCATCTGCCCTGGATTCCCGGGGTTTCCAGTCTGTATGTGTACCAGTGTACATCTTCTGGTCTAGCCAGATTTATAAGGTAGAATTGGGATCATAATAGAGGGGGAGGAGGAAGCATTTCAGAACTAGCAGAAAGTTGTAGGTCTCATCATTGCTACATCGCACCCTGACTGACTCGTCTCCTCCCTGAGACCCTTCAGTAAGGGCCTACAAACGAACTTTGGGTCTCCACTCCACACTCCCTCCCCCCCTCATTCACTATGATAAGATTTTTTTGTTCTGATGATGCCTTATACCTGATCCCTTCGACACATGGTGATCACACAGGATGGTGTGCTTCTTCCATGTGGGTTTTGTTGCCTCTGAGCTGTATGGCGCTTGTTTACCTCCAAGCCTTTAAGACCCCAGATGCTATATCTTTTGGTAGCCAGGCAACTTCAGCTTTTTTCGCCATATTTGCTTATGCACCTATTTGTCTTCAGCAATAGTATCAGGGAGTTGAGCACACAATGATATGATTTTTGGTTCTTTGATGGCTGATGATAACTGATCCCTTTAGTACCTCGTGATCACACAGGCTGGTGTGCTTCTTCCATGTGGGCTTTGTTGCTTCTGAGATAGATGGCCACTTGTTTGTCTTCAAGCCTTTAAGACCCCAAAAGCTATGTCTTTTGATAGCCGGGCACCATCAGCTTTCTTCACCACATTTAGTTGTTCACCCACTTTGTCTTCACCAGTTGTGTCAGGAAGGTGAGCATCATTGAATGCCAATTTAATAGAATACAATATTCTTCTTGCATTGAGGAAATACTTGAGTGGAGGCCCAATAATCTTCTGCTACCTTAATACTAAACCTATAAATATTTGCACATAGATCTATTTCCCCATCCTCATATATAAATATATTTACATATGTACATGCCTTTATTTAGACCTCTATAAATATCCTTTGCCTCCTAATTTAGAGCCCTCTTGGTAGGCATGTCCTAACCCATTTAAATTCTAGTTTAATGACTGAAGGGAAGTAATGTTACAAACCCTCTAGTTTTACTTCCCAATAATCATTTCTATCAGTCATTATATCAATAACAACCCCCCTCCTAGATATTCTGATTTGATTGAGGATGAGTTGGGGCCTGAGAATCAGGATTTTTCAAATATTCACAGATGAGCCTCCAGTTTGAGGACCAGTGATTTTACACTTAGAGATGTTGACAGATCTTAAAATTGAAAGAACTCTTAACCATACAGATAATTGCCTAAGGAAGCTTGAACTTTTATGTGGAGAGAGTTGAGCTAGAACACAGAGAATCATTTCTATTTCTGAGATAGAAGAGCTAGTGAGAAAGAATTTTGCCAATATTTGTGTGGACCAAAATATAACATTTTACCTGCCTGTTGTCTTATCCCCTATGATTTTAACTTTCTACTATGTGACCCATAAATTGTCAAAACCATGACTGTATATTAATTAATCATTTCATCATTATCATCACATTATTTTTCCATCCCATTTACTTGGATATTTATCTATTGAATTTTCTCAGATCAAGGACCACCTGTTGCTTTAGAGCAGAGGTCCTCAAACTCTTTAAACAGGGGGCCAGTTCACTGTCCCTCAGACCCGTTGGATATTCATAAAAATTTATATTCATAAAAACCATGAATATATTCCTATGCATTCTGTATATATCTTATTTTGAAGTAAAAAACAAAATGGGGCGAAAATGTGCAGCGGGTCGGATAAATGTCCTCAGTGTCCCGCGGGCCGTAGTTTGAGGATGCCTGCTTAGAGTATTCTGTATTTATTAGACCACTTAATTGCACACATCTGTCTTCTGCCATGATTAATAGTGAAGTGTGGCGTGATGCAGTGGTGAGGAACTTTTCTGTTCCACCTGTTGAATGGAGGCAGGCATCCCAACAAGTGAAGTAGGAGAGTTTTTTGCCATAAACTATAAGCATAAAGCATTCAGGTGGCACCATAGTTGAGCACTCAGCTGCTAACCAAAGAGTTATGGTTCAATCCCACTCACCACTTTGTGGGAGAAAACTGTCACAGTCTGTCTGCTTCCATAAAACATTCACACCTTGGAAAGCCTGTGAGGGCAGGTCTACTGTATCCTATATGGGTGCTGTGACTCAGAATTGACTGCATTTTAGTGGGTTTGGGCAGCAGCATAAAGCAAATGGGAAATGTCTGTTTGGGGCACCTGTAGATCTCTTCTCTGAACCAATAACTACTTATTTTATCCTTACCAGTCTACTATTGTAAGCTAGAGAGAGAGAGAGAGAGAGAGAGAGAGACATAAGCATCCTCTTTGCACAAGTTCTTATTAGGTGGGGATGTCATTGGGTAGGTGATGGTTTGCTGACCAGAGTCTGGTTTTCAGGTCATTTCCTGTGGAATATCAATTGGAGTTGTACGGTGAGGGTTTTCAACTCATTTGGGACCTCAAACATTAGAGCGCAATATTTCTTTTATGTTATTGTCCATATTATATTCTATGTAATCTGCCTAGGCATGAGTCAGATTTATTGCTCTAAGTGCAATTTTGTTGGATTTGAATGGAACTGGGATTTGTATTTGAGAAACTGGAGACTTCTATATTAAAGAAACCCACATCTTCGATCTACTTGCCTTTCTTTCTGCACCTTAGTTTAGAGTTACTGCTCCAAACCTAGTCTCTTATTTATCAAGGACACTCAACTCTACTTTTAATTGTTTTTTTTAACCTGGCTTTTGATGTATTCAATCTAACAATAATAACTTGTTTTTTATAGAAAAATATTCAATCATGCTTTGCCATATGGTGAACATCATTTATACATAAAAGCTACTTGCTGTTCTACCTTTGGAAATCGTTAGCGAATCTCAGTGAGGGTTTTCTAACCATCTGCTTCTCCTGCAAACCTTGTGTTAATGTAGACATCTGCAGTGGTGACTCCAGGGTTATTAAACGGCAGTGTCCAGTTGAATGCCCTTGTGCATAACTCTCTAGAAAACACATTTTCATGAAGAAATCACTCCTACGGTTCTGAAGCCAGTGTGCTCCCAGGTGGATTTCCTTGTTTCATGGTATCAAAGGGGTGCTTTTGCTTATCTTGCATACATCTTTTCTGCAGTGTCCTCCCCTTTATGAAAAACATTATAATAAGGGCCAAACTTCTCAAACAGATCAAGCATGGGACAATTATTCACATTACTGAAGGCTTCTTCACTTTGTTGGAAAGTATTGTCTATGGAATGTTTTAAAATAGGAATTTCTCTTGTGCATTTATCTGTTTATAAGTCTGTAATTGACAGAAAATGGCGGGGGAGAGAAAAATAGGCAAAAGTGCTATAAGCTACTGCCAAATCAAGTTCTGAAATGGAAACAAATCATCTTTAATACTGTAATGCAAATCATTGGGAGAAATTATTCAATTTACAAAATTCAGTTTAGATTCAAATTTTGTGGAATAAATTTATTGCACAGATTGATGAATATTTCTATTTGGACTAATGGTCTCTTCTTTTTTTTTAAAGTGAAAAACTACCTCCTTAACTATCTACTTAACTATTTCATTTAAAGCAATACTATATTGAGTTATGAAATGCATCTACCAACTCTAGCTTCTAGCTTGATTTGCTTTAATACCTGCAAGTTGTTATTTGTGACATTTCCTAGCTTATCACAAAGGATTCTCTTCATTTTGATGGCAGTCTGCTTAAGTAAGACATCAGCCAGGAAACCAAAAACCAAAAATCCAGAAGAATTTGTTTTTGTTGTTTTTGCAGCACTGAGAATCAAAGACTTTAATGCCCATGAGTAGATAACTGGATTATTCTGTTACAAGTGTAACCCTAAAGTACTGCAGTTAGAAGCTCAATTTTGAAACCCAGTTTGAGAAAAATCACTTTTATGTAATGAAATAATATGGCAGAAAAATAGTGGGAGTCCTATAAAACTGTAATTCATGGCACTTTACATGGCTATTTTGATCTAGTGCGTCAATCAGTAAGAACTAGTAATAGGTATTTTTCTTATTTTTACCCAGAGATATTCAGGCTACAAGTCACTTAATACATATCTTTGAACTAAATTGTAGGCACAGAGTAATATTCAGGGTGCATGAGGAGATCAAACAATTGGCAGTTCTGTATGATTAAAAATGTTATCAAAACTTCAGAGCCTGATGACCACATAATCTATATACTGTGTGTATCTTCTTGTCAAGCGATGAGCTATGGTCATATTATTTGAAGAGACACAGGGTCAACTGGTTTTCAAAACCCCCTTTTTGCTGTATAAGCACTTGGAAGTACTTGCTGCCGTTTCCTTGGGGCTTTCACTGAACTTACTTTTGGGATCCAATGTGGGAGGTTTAAATGGCCTCAAGGAAAGAAAAAGTGCAAGGCCTCTTAGAGAATCGTTGCACTTCACCGTATAAAGGTTGAGTGTGTTTGTGTAAATACAACTTCATTATATCCCCGTGGCCAACTATAAAGGTCTCCAGGGCAAGGATCTCCAGTCTTTGATTGATTTGCAATCTCACGTTAAAACGTGGCTAGCTCATGCTTGTAATTCAGTAAATGTTGATTTTCTAGCTGTGACAAATCCAGAGTTGGAGACCATTAATAATTTATAGCTTTTTAAATAGCAACTCAGGTTATTTAGGACTTTGAGATATTGGCTGACTTTAAACAGTCCAGAGGCATAGATTCAGGTTAAGTTGCTCACTGCTTCAGAAAGTGTAGCCAGCATTGTATCCCCACGTTGTTGATGCTGAACTGTGTCTAACCAACCCCCCACCACACCCCCACACACACCCAAGACTTTTGGCCATGGTGACAAAGCCTTCATAAAATGAAGGCACATCTCTTTTGGATTTGGCTGCACAATGTGTCAGGAGGATTTGCTTTGTGATGTCAAAGACAAGTAAGGAATACCGAAGCATCCATTCTAGTTCAAAAACAAACACAGTAGTTTCAGTTTAATGCATTTCTATGGAAGTTGTATTATTTATTTAGTATCCAACTGACCTGCTTGGGATATACTGGTTAAATGCCTGCTAGTTGCTATATTTTTTCTAGAAATAACAGTATAAATCAACGACTTTCTGCTCAGAATTATGCCTGAGATCAATTTAAAAAAGGTTGAATAGTGTCTAGTACGGTTCATTAGAGGATTTAATTAACCTTGAAATGCAATGAGTTGTGTGTGTGTATTTCTTCTCCATTTGGGGGACTGTGTTTACTGTGGATGCCTGTTTTCTGGCATCTTAACTATGCAGTAATACATCTTTCCAAGTTCTAATTGCTCTTATGTTCCCTCTTTGAGTCCACTTGTTTCCTTCAGATTTGTTTCTGCCTCTTCAGATTTGGGTACCAAAATCTGTTTTTACATTTTCATTATTCTCATACAAAGTAATTGAGATTGGTTTAGAGAGCCTTTTAAAGAACATTTTGCAAACTCAGAGTTTACCTCCCTCTGCTTGCAACCCATAGTAGAACAATGGAGGCAAAGTAAACACTGGCTTATAATAAGGACCACTTAAAAATTAAAAATCATCATTCATCCAGAGAAGTGCCACATGTTCTCTGGCCACCCAGCATAAAATATGTTAGGATTACGAGAGAATCCCACTGGTCATCAGCTACTGTCCTTTGCTTTGGGGAAACTTCATGGCCTCCAAGCTTTCCTTTTGCCTGAGGCACCAAAGGATTTTGCTGTTTGCTTCCTTGGGCTTGAAAATAGTGGGCAAATGAAAATCCTGGGCAAATGCTGTATGCATGTCAAGTCTTTTCATATGAAGATAATGAGCCAGACCTCCTTGCAGTAGAACTTGTGCAACAGCACATGGGCTGTTACCCACTGGTCAAAGAAATTGTACTGAACCAGTGCTGCTCTCTTACCTGCTGTTGCTGTTGCTTTGACTCCGACTCATGGAGAGCTCGTGTGTTACAGAGTTGAACTGCTCCATAGGATTTGGTTGGCTGTAAGATTTAGAAGCAGACTGCGGTGGTGTATTGACACACCAACCTTAAAGTTAGCAGTAGAGTTAGCAGTTGAGTTTGTATCGCCTCGGGCCTGCTGCCTCTTAAGCCCAGGGCACTTGTTTTTAAGAGGGGTGACAGAAATTCAGCGATATGCATTCAGACTGGAGAGCCCAGTAAAGAATCCAAACCTATGTCAGACAAATGTAGTCAACGTTGGTCTCATACTCATCTCTTTTCAGACACATAACAAGTTAACCTAACCACCCAGCAAGTGCATGGCTCTTGACATAGGGGAAAACCTTTTGGTTGGGAATAAGAGTATGAGCTATTGAATTAATAAATATGTTTGCTATATGTAAAGGGCTGGTGAGTGAAGTGGAGATGGGGTCGGGGAGGATGTGGTATTTATAAAAGTTGATGAGATAAATGTGGTCTGAATACATTTTACGCAATCATGATCTTTTGGGGGAAGGATATAGCAAAAATGACTACTTTGAGAGGGAGACTATTGTTAATTTCTGCTGGCTTTTGCCACATTTCAATATTTTATGAAAAATTATTTTGATTTGTTTTTTCAAAATCTGGAAACCAAAGAAATGTTCCCTTTGTTTTTTCTTTTGAAATCTCCTTGGGAGCCCTGATAGTGCAGCAGTTCAGTGCTCTTCAAACCCATCAGTTCCCCACAGGAGAGCTGCTTCACTAGAACAGACAGCCTTGGAAACTACTATGTCCCATCGGGTCACTACAAGCCAGAAGTGCCTCGATTCACAATGGGTTGGAGGGATGTAGCCATGCTGGCAGCCCTGTTGACTTGTCAAAGCAGAGTCGCTTAACCTCTCCTGTATGACCTTCATCAAGCTGCTCATCTTTTTGTGTGTTTTCAACTGTAAATCAATGTATTGCTCAGACTAGATGTGAGACTGAACATAATTCTATTTGTTTACCCATTGTTTAGTCATTCATTCCATAAATATGAGGGTCTAATATGTGTGCCAGGAAATTCACAGTATACTTTATGTTGTAAATTTGTAATGAACCCCTACAACTGTATATACTCAAGTATAAGCTGAGGTTTTTCATCACATTTTTAATACAGTTGTTGTGGTAAAATTAGGTGCCTCAGCGGATATTCGGGTCAGCTTATACTCAAATATATATGGATTTATTATTAGTACCAGCAAGGTTGTATGGCAATCTTTTTTCCCTCATGGATTATGTCAATTTTGTCATTATAATTAATCTCATAATCTCCTTGGATGTAGGTGGAGTATCAATGCTGCCTAAGTAAATGAGATCGCCTAGGTGACAGTATTTTCAAAAGTAGGGTAGATATGCAGAGTGAAGTTAAGGATGCTGTGCCGTCACTTTTCACCCTTGCAGGGACAATGCTCCCTATCGCTCTTCAAGGAAGTCAGATGTCTACAGCTGCATGGATCAGAAAGAATATGAGAAACAAAGTACCCCTTTCCCTTGAGTCTTTCTATTCCATTTTACTAAAGCTCACTTACTTTGGGACAGAGCATGATTGTTCAATTTCCTTGTAGGTTATGAGTAAACTTTTAATTATGACAATTGATGTGACTGCGACAGACCCCCTTTGACTTTCCTTTACATGTTCTCTCTATCTCTATCTACCCCTCTGATAAGAGTACAGTAGTTCAGATTGATTTTGCAAGGCTGAGTTTTCACTAGTAATTCATTACTAGTATTGGAGTCAAATGTTTGCAGGGAAACCCACCCCATCAAACTCCACCCTTCCCTCCCCACTTCACCCCCACTGAATTGTAAATGCCCTCATCCCCAGAGTATAGCTCAGTGTACCTCTGAAAGCAGTCAGTCGTTTTTCATTAAGCAGTGATTTGATTAGATAAAAATAAAAGTTGCTTGAGCATTCATTTTTGCAGCAGTGCATAACAAATTTATGCAAATTCCCTTGCCACTAATCTGCATGCAAAATATAAAACTGTGATTATCAAGGCATGTGCACCTGTATTGAAGTTTAATCAAGTACAAATATTAATGGAAAGAATAAAGCTTTTAACAAAAGTCACAGCTGTTTGAGGTTTGTAAAATACTACAAATCGAGCTTTAGTGCAATAATGATAATTTTAATGTTTTCCGGCTAAACAAATTTTTTTGAAAAAAGAAGGCCCCAAACAAGACAATTCTTCAGTATCACATGGGAAATACATAGAAATAAAGATTAGGCTAAGTGACTTGTGTGACTTAATAGTCTAGGTGTGGGCAAAGTTTTTGAAATATATAGGTAGGGAGGAGTCTTTCATTCAAAACTGTGTTAGTGTCTCAAGGGTAACTGGATGGATCTTTCACTTGCACTGTGTTTGGTGTGTAGTACATAATAAGTGCTCCACACATGTTTGTTAAACTCTTATTTAATGTGCATTCATTGATTGGATAAATACTTTAAATGTATAAGGACTAAGCTGTATTAACTTCATGAACATGAATGGGTCTTTTTCTTTTTTTACAATTGTAAGGAAAGAAAACATATTAATTGGGTGGCTTGAAAATTAAATAAAGTATGTATGTCTATATGTATGTAAAATGATGAGTATTGTTCCTACCAGGCAAGAAATATTATTGTTATGTCCCTTATGTCTACCCCTTGCCCCTTTTCTGGAATGTTCTAAATGTACTTTCTCCCCCCACACCCAAACCCAAGATGAATCTTTTTTTTTTCCTTCTTCAAGGTCTTATTCAGTTGTCATCTTCTCCATACAGACTTCTTTGGAAAAGTGGTGTTAGGTGCCACTGAGTTGTTTCTGACTCATAGTGACCCTGTGCACAACACAAGGAAACACTGCCTGGTCCTGTGCCAGCCTCACAGTTGTTCCTTTGTTTGAGCCCCTTGATGCAACTACCCTGCCACTCCAGCTTATTGAGAGCCTTCCTTTTTTTCCTCGGCACCTCCACTTTACTAAGGAGAATGTCCCTCTCCTGGTATTGATCGATCGCTCTTGATAAGATATCCGAATTACTTGAAACAAAGTCTCACTATCCTTGCCTCAAAGGAGCATTCTGGTTGTACTTCTTCCAAGACAGATCTGTTTGTTCCTTTGGCAGTCATGGTGCTTTCTTCGCCAATATCATAGTTCATTGCATCATTTTTTTTCAGTCTTCCTTACTCAATGCCGAACTTTCATATGTATAGGAGGTAATTGAAAATACAATGACTGGAGACTATTAAATCATAGCAATTCCCTTTTCTTTATATTCCTGTAATATGAATTGTCCCTTTAATTGTCTATGACAATTATTTTCTTCCCTCCTTGCCTCCATACTTCCTATCCTTTCCCATCCATCCTCTGTCTGCTCCCCACTTTCTTGCTTACTTCCTTGAGTATATGTAAACCATACCATACAGACACAGGCAATACCTTTACCATAAAAATAACAATCAATAGCTCCTCTGAAGTAAAATAATATGGTTCTAAGACAGTGTTTCCCAAAGTGGATGATATAGTCCCCAATGGAGCGCTGGAGTGATAGGGAATGCTACATTTCATTCTGGATTAGATGCTATAATCTAAAAGTTAACTATCAGTGGAGCACTAAGTAAATTTTTCCCCTGAAAAGTACATGGTTGGACAAATACATTTGGGAAAGTATCTCATAAGAAAATGGATAATAAGGGGCCAAATAGACTGAAAAATCTAGCTGGAGATAAAGGGGATGGGGAGTCAGGGAATACCTTACAAGGACATAAAAATAAAGCTGATTTCTGAAGCTTCAGTCATAATCAACCTGGGAAGACCAATTCTAGGCATGAAACCAGCATATTAAAAATTCCTAAGGGGTAGAGGAAGAATGTGATCTATTCAAGCTGTAAAGCAAAGACACTGAGGATGGAGTGTCCTTATATGATCAATTCAAAGCTTCAGCTCCTTAAATGTATTTTTAAAAGAATTTGCACAAATATAATCCATTATATTAATTTTAACTACTCATTTTGAAAAGACTTTGATGATTATTGATTCCAAACCTCAATAGGTCTTGGAAGGTCCGTGGGTTTGCTTAAGGTACCACACATAGGGTGTCCTGTACCCTCAACCCCTGTGTCTAGTGCTTTTTCATGGAAATTATTCTATAGAACTTTGTAACTAACCAGAATAGTTCTAGAATAACCCTCTGCATGTGGTAGATCGTTGAGAAATGCTTTCATTTACAGTTGGTGACTGTGTGATCATCATAGAATAGGGCAGGGCAGGAAGGTGTAGAATCAAAAGGTGTTTCATTACATGGAAGGATTGTATGGGATCAAGGTGTAACCCATGCTAACGGCAAAGAAATACATGCTAGAGGGATAATGGTCACAGTTTTAAAAGATCATACTAACTGAGCTTTGAGATGTATCTGGTAAAGACTCAAGATTTGAAGAAAATCTATGAGAAGAGATAAAGCAGATAAAAATGAGAATTCAGAACCTATTGATTTAATACTATTCAAAATAAAACTCTTGGGATTTAAAGATAAAGAATTTGTGTGTGACTTCATGTATGTGGAAGTTTTTAAAGCATGGTTCTACCAATTTTGGACATGACAACCACTGAGAGATGGAGGTTTATGTCCCTTCCCCTTGAATCTGGGTTATATAACGGCTTGAGCAATAGAATGTGGTAAAAGTGACATTGTACCGATCCCGAAGAAACTTCTCCATTTCTCTTTAGAAGCTCGCTTTTATAACCTACCCATCATGCTGTGAGAAAATAAAGTGGCCCATATGAAAGGCCACGAGGAACAGAATCTAGGTCTCTTGCCCACAGGTCTGGGTGAAATTACAGCATCTACTTTCCAGTTCATCTTCAAAGTATATCCTTCAATTCCCAGTTGAGGTACCAGCAGAATTACCTCATCCAGCAGAGACAAGATGGTCCTACACCTTCCAAGGTGGCAGAGGGTGGTTTATTAGGCAGCGATACATAATTAATGCCTGTCAGATCTGGTGAGTACTGGACAAGTTAGGGAGATCTCAGTTCTCATAGAGGGATCTACAATTCTAGAAGTGGAAGGAACATTGGAAATGCCAAGAACACCTTGGCAACCTGAAAGAACACCAAAACAAATCCATAAATCTGACAGCAATTACGGGGTCCCAGAAGAATGTAGCGCTAAGGATATAATTTGGAGTGAGCAGTGAGAAGATACAGAAAGAGTAGGAAGCAGTGTTAGTAGTCCAGGAGATAAAAGTTAGGCATGCGGAGAAGGCATAATTTATTCAAGAACATTGAGTATATAGGATAGGGCCAAAGATCATGCCACCAGCAGAGATGTAATTGTCTGAGGTCATTGAATATCTGGTTGCACCTGATGGTGGCTCTTCTTCCATCTGACTTTGGCTCACAGTTTAGCCCTGCTTGCCTAGCCCATCTGCTTCCCCACAGGGTCTTGACATGCACTCTTCCAACCATCTCGTGGGCACAGAGGCTTTCAGTTTTCACAAACTGGTTGATATACAGTCAATGTATCTGAGCTCTCAAACTGACAAGATGATGAAGAATGGAGTCAATAGAGTTTAAAATTGCATGTCAAATGTGGTACTAGAGTTTGAAAGTTGCATTTACTTCACACATATAAAATTCTACTGCATTTGCATTCAATGTCACTTTTTCCATGCGATGTGTGTGTGGCAAAAATGAGTTGATAGAATTTAAAATCAGAGTGGCGGGTAAAACAGGTCCAGAGGACTCATCCTTATCTTGGAAAGGAATGGGGATGTGAGTCCTGTTTAAAAGAAGTTTTCACAAATTTACGGTGCTGAAACTATGAATTAAATCATAACTAGGCTTGCATATTATTAAGTAGTTCCTAAATTTGATGAGCATTTTCATTTAAAAATGAATATATAAAAAGTATGTAGACAATTGAGAAATGGATAGTGTGTAAAGGAATAGCTATAAACATATTGGCTTTGTGTTTGATTGGCAGGGGCTCTTGCTTTACGATCCCTTCATTTGTTACTTATTCAGAAAACCTTAAAGCTAGCCTGATGGGCCAAATAGCTGTTGGCTTAGGAAAGGGCAGTGGGAGGCATGATTCTTGAGAGGATTTTGGAATAAGTGATCCTTCTGAGAAGTGGATGATATTTATTCTTCTCTGAGGCAGGCTCACCAGTGTGGGTGCTATTCTACATGAAGTGTTTTGCCGATTCCAGACATAGGCCACATTCATTTGATCCAAATGATAAATGACTTATTGATAGTCCAGGCTTTGTGCTATTTTTGACTCCAGTTCTTTTAATAGCAGTGATGTCATGGAGATTACACGTACTGTGAGAGATGTTATTAATGGTTCCCATTCAATCTTTTATTTGCAGAGAAGCCAAGGGGCAATTGGAGGAGGTCAAGGTCAGATTGATTCACTGATTCCTTAAAGTTATCTGTGTGTTCCCATTTGGGGATCCTGTGAAGACACAGAAGCCAATGTGAGCATCATCACAATTTGGATACGTTTCCATTTGAGAAGCCCCAGAACACTCCCACAAGTCAAATTCAGAGGAGTTTTTAGAGGATTGCCAAAGACTGTGCAGTGTTGCTGGCACGCAGGGGAACAACAAGCAGATGTTTTAGCAGAGTGGAGCCCGTTCTGGGAAACTATTTCTGGGCATTCAATGAGAGAGGCTACTTCAGAGAAGGAGGCTACTTCCGAAAAGAGGATGAGAGTGCCTGACTTGGGCATGCACCTGCTAGGCTGACACATTTTTGAGTTAGAAGGCACTACAGAAACTTCAGACAGATCGAGTCACCAATTAATCTCTTGAACTTTGCATGAAAACTCTGTCTGGCATTGCAAATAATGTTGTGACAACTTGCTGTGAACTGTACTAATGGTTTGCTTTCCTTCGGTCATTTGCTTCTTTTAAAATTATGTTTCTCTTTGTGTTTACCACAAATGTTGAAAACCCAGATAGTTTTTAGAAGTACACAGATACGTCAGCCCCAACTAGTCACATGCCTTTGTTAGTTATTTATCTCATTAGGTCTCCTTTTCCTTATATGTAGGAGAAAAAGGCAAGCTACACATCAGGTTTGGTCTATGCCAGCTCCAGTGTCAATAATTTACTGGAGAATAAAGTTATAAAATAATGAACAAAAAAGACCAGTTTCTGACCACTGCTGAAAATTCAAAGAATGTAGAATTCCTTAACACCTGACACAGTAATCACTCTAACAATAAGATGGAGTTCTGAAGGCATATTTTTACAAGCTTATCATTATTCAGGGACATTTTCCCTCAGTAAATACTCATTAAGTATGAACCATAGGCCAAACACTGGGTGAGATGCTAGTGATAATGAAATGTACCTTGTTTTTTGCCTTCAGGGAATTTACAGTCAAGTTGGGAAGCAATACCTATAAATATTGTAATTACATAATTACAACTGAGAAGAGTTTATAAGAATAATTAAAGGGGATGAATCTTGCATAGAGGAGGATAGGGTTTATGGTAGGGTCATGGAAGGGGTCCATGAAGAAAATGTGTTCCAAAGCAGTATAAAACTCAGTACCCACACTGTAGGTTTGATTATTGATTAAGTTACTTTGTTCTGTTACATGGCTCTAACTCCTTTCAACAAATTCCAAGTGTTCACAATTAAATCTAAATGGGATTGCCCTAAAACATGTATATGGCTCAGGAAAACAAGCAAAAAACTATCTTTGGTTAGAAATAAAATTCACAATAACCAACAAGATGTCTTTAAATACAAGGCTTAAAATGCTGTGGCTATTTGTAGACTGAGCTCAGGAGTTCATATAGTGTCTATTCTTTCTGGGAAATGTGAAAATTAATAAAAGCAATCCATTGAAAATATCTGTTGGTATGTTTCCTTTGTTAGGTGATGTTGAGTTGATTGCAAATCATTGTCACCGTACAACAAACAGAACCAAACATTGCCCTGTACTCTGCCATGGTCACAGCAATTCCGATGTTTAACCTGATTATTGCATCCACTGTGTCATTTAATCCCATTGAAAGTCTCTCTCTCTCTCTTTACTTCAAGGTCTGTGGTTCAATCCCACCAGTAGCTACATGGAAGAAATATGAAGTTATTTTCTCCTATAAATATTTAGAGACTCCAAAACCATATATAGTGGTACTATGAGTCAGAATTGACTCACTGGCAGTGATATTGGTTGAAATGTTCTTCTGCAGGGACTAGTCCCTCCTGATAACATGTCCAAAGCATATGAAATAAATTCTCACCATTCTTGCATCTTTTCCTGCAAATTTTCCCAATAAATTTTCCATTTGATTTCTTGACAGCTGCTTGCATTGACCTTGATTGTGGATCCAAGTAAAATAATATCTCTGGCAACTTAAATATGATCTCCTTTTATCATAATGTTACTTCTTAATTCAGTTGTGAGGAATTTTGGTTTCTTTAGTTTGATGTGTAATCAATACCAAAGAATGAAGATAATTTTTTACTCTTCATCAGCAAGTACTTCAATTCTTTTTCATTTTCTGCAAAACACTGTGCCATCTGCACATTGTCATTAATGAGTCTTCCTCCAATTCCGATGCCAAATTCTTCTTCATATAGTGTAGTGTGGTAGTTAAGGTTTATTGTGCCAACCTGGTCGATGAACACATATGGGATTAATTGAAGGGCAGAGAGATAAGTGTCTCGGTGAGCCTCGCCTGTCTTATCTCTTATTCTCTGATGGTCAGACCAGGGTGCAGTTGCCCTAGGTAGTTGTCTGCTTCAGCTGGCAAGACTCACTTGCTGAGAGACATCCCTGAAAAGAAGCCACATGAACCTACGCTGATGCAGCCCAAGTGCTGGAGAACCCTGCCAGCGCTGAGATGCGTACACGCTCACTGATTCGGCTTTCCTCCTCCATTTGGCGTCATTGCTTATGTTTTGTGAGATTGAGGAGGATTTTGTAGATAGGTGATGGATATATGGGCTAATGTCGAACTTATGGGCTGGGACAGCACTGGGTAGGAATGTTTACTTGATGTACACTTACCCTTTATATAAAATTTTCTTATAAACTATATATGTCTATGACTTTTGTTTCTCTAGTATACTCAGACTAACTCATACAGTTACTCAGGTTATTTGCGCAGCGTACGGATTCAATAAGTGGGGTGAAAGGATGTTATCTTGACATCCCCCTGATTTGCAACCATGTAGTATCACCTGTTCTATTTGAACAATTGCCTCTTGGTACAGGTTCCACATGAACAGAATGAAGTGTTCTGGAATTCCCATTCTTCTTGATGTTTTATGACCCACAAAATCAAATATCTTTGCACAGGTAAGCATCTTTCCAGTATTCTCTGCTTCCATCTAAAATTAATTAGCCATCAACAATGATATCCCTAAGTCCAAGTCCTCTTCATAATCTGGCTTGTGCTTCTAGAAGTGTCCTATTGATGTACTTTTAAAATACTTTTAAATTGTATGCAGCAAAATTTTACTTTCATGTGGAAGTAGTGCTATTATTCAATATTTCTGCATCAGCTTTCTTGGGAATGAACATAGATGTAGATCACTTCTTGTCACTGATCAGGTAGCTATCTACCAAATTTCTTGTCAAAATGAGTGAGTGCTTCAAGTGCTGCATCCGTTTGCTGAAACATCTCAGTTGGTATTCCATCAGTTGCTGAAGATGGTGGACTATGTGCTTGATACCAAGTCAAAACTAATAAACATCACCTCTTATCCCTGTTAGTATTTAACAAGACAACCACTTCATTTCTGTCATTCTGGAAATGATACATAAGAAATTTACCAAATTTCCTTTCCACCTTGCACTTTAATCCGCAATGGATATCAATTTCACCAAGAGGAGAGAAGAATGGAAGTTTCTGCGTAGTAGACCCACTTCCTGCTGTGGTTTTACATGGGAAGTGGCTGAAAGCAATTCAAGTGAAAGTTTTAACTTATTTGGTAATGAAATAAAATTGTAAAGGCCCTGGGTATGTTTACTATTTAAAATAATATATTGGTGTTGTTAGGTGCCCTCCTGTTGATTCCGACTCAAAGCACCCTATGAACGAATCAGCAAACACTGCCCTTTCTAAGTCCATCCTCATATTCGTGTGCTTGAATTCATTTATCAACCACGGTGACAATCTGTCTCATCAAAGACCTTCTTTTTCCATGACACTGTACTTTGCCAAGGATGATGTCCTATTCCAGGAACTTGTCTCTCCTGATAACATGTTCAAAGCATATGAGATGAATGCTCACCATCCGTGCCTCTACGAAGCATTCTGGCTACACTTCCAAAGCAGAGCTCTTTGTTCTTTTGATAGTACTTTCAATATGCTTTCTGAACACCACAGATATTTTTCTTCAGTCTTACTTATTCAATGTTTTTCTTTCACATACATATGAAGCCCTTGAAAAGATGATGGTTTGGGTCAGGCATATCTTAGTTCTCAAAGTAATATGCTTGCTTTTCAACACTTTAAAAGGTCTTGCAAAAAAATAAAATAAAGTAAAAGGGTCTTGTGCCAATTTATCCAAAACAACTAACGAGTCTTTTGCTCTCTTACCTGTTGGTTCCAGGAGCATTGATTGTGGATCCAAGCAAAATTAAAGCCCTGACATATTGATCCAATTGTGAGGAGTTTTGGTTTTTTACATTGAGTAATAATCCAAACTGAAAACTGCAATTGTGAACCCATATCAGCAAATGCTTAGTCCTCCCTTTCGGTAAGCAAGGTTGTTAATAAACATTCCTCCAGTTTCTGTCTTGCATTCTTCTTTATGTAATCTAGAGTCTCTGATTATTTGCTTAGCATACAGATTGAATAAATATGGTGAAAGGATGCTCTGACACACGTGTTCCTAACTTTACACCATGCAGTATCCCCTTGTTCTGTACACACAACTGCCTCTTGATCTTGATTCATGCACAGGTTCCACATGAACACAATTGGGTGTTCTGGAATTCCCATTCTTCTCAAGTTTATCCATGGTTTGTTATGATCCACACAGTCGAATGATCCACACTTTGCATGGTCAAGGAAACGTAAGTGAATATCTCCCTGGTATTCTCTGCTTGCAGCTAAGATCGATCTGCTGTCAGCAATGACAAATGCAAGTCCTCTTCTGAATATGGTGTGAACTTCTGGCAGCTCCCTCTGAATGTACTGCTACAACCATTGTTGGATGATCTTCAGCAAATTTTTGCCTGTGTGATATTAATGATATTGTTCGGGCATTCTGCTTTGGTCACCTTTCTTTGGAATGGGCTCAGATATGGATCTATTCCAATCAGTTGTCCAAGTAGCTCTCTTCAGAATTTCCTGGCATAGCCTAGTGTGTGCTTCCAGTGTTTCCTCAGGTTTTTGAAACATTTCAGTGGGTCTTCTCCCATCAATTCCTGGAGCCTGTTTTTGGCTAATGCATTCTTTGCAGCTTGGACTTCTTCCTTCCGCACCATTGGTTCTTGCTCACATGCTGCCTCCTGAAATGGTTGAATATCGATTCGTGCTTTCGGGTACATTGACTGTAGTCTTTTTATCTTCCTTTGATGCTTCCTATATCATTCAATATTCTTCCCATAGAATATTTCAATGTTGCAATTCTGAAGCTTAATTTTTTTCATTAGTTCTTTCAGTTTTATGCTGAATGCATTTCTGTGGTGGTGGTGGTGGTTTTCTAAATCTAGGTCTTTACACATTTCATATTAATATTTTACTTAATCTTCTCCAGCTGATTTTGGAAATCTCTGTTTCACTCTTTGACTTCATCATTTTGGCCGTGGCTACTCTACAAGTAAGAGTGAGTTTCAGTGTCTCTTGTGACATCCGCTTCAATCTTTTCTTTATTCCTATATTTTTAGTGACCCTTTGCTCTCTTCATGCATGATGGTCTTGTTATCTCATAGCTCATATGGTCTTCTGCCATTACTGTTTAACGCATGAAATCTCTTCCTGAGGTATTCTGAAAATTCCAGTGGGATATCCTCAAGGTTGTGTTTTGGTTCTGGTGGACCTGTTTTAGTTTTCTTCATCTTCAACCTGAACTTAAAAAAGAAAACCAAAGCCAAACTCACAGTAATCAGTTGTTTCTGAGTCATATCTACCCTATGGGATGGAACAGAACTGCCCCCTTGTGATTTCTGAGCCAGTTACTATTTATGGGAGTAGAAATCCCCTTCTTTCTCCATTGGGAAAGAGACTGGTGGTTTTGAAGTGATGATGCTGTGGCTAACAATCCAACAATTAACCGCTATACCACGAGAACTCTTCAGACCTGAACTTACTATACATGAGCAACTAATGATCTGGTCCAGTCGGCAGCTGGCCTGACTTTAGCTGCTGCTATTACGCTTAGCTGCTGCTATTAAGCTTCTCCATCTTCTCTTCTTTGTAGATGTAGTCATTTAGATTACTCTAGATTTTATCTGGAGGAGTCCACCTCTATAGTGGCCTTTGTGTTGTTGGAAAAAGGTATTTGCTAGGAACAAGTTGCTGGTCTTGCGAAATTTTGGCCTGAGATCTCCATCTTCATTTCTATCACCAAAACCATATTTTCCCACGACTTTTCTTTCCTCTTTGTTTCCAACGTTTGCATTCCAATCACCAATAATAAATGCATCTTGATTGCATGTTTGATCAATTTCTGACTGAACACATGGGTAATATTTTTCATTAGCTTCATCACTAGCTTTTGTGGTTAGTGCATACATTTTTACAACATTTGCATTTATTGGATTTCCATGAAGGTGGATAGATATAATTCTATCACAAACAGCATTGTATTTCAAGATTGAACTTGAAATGTCCCTTTCAGAAATGAAGGCAATGCCATTCCTCTTGGTTATGTCATTTCCTGCATAGTAAACCACAGGATTTCCTGATTCAAAATGGCCAACCCCAGTCCGTTTCAGCTCACTGACAACTCAATCTTTATGTGTTCCATTTCATTTTTGACAGCTTCCAATTTTCCCAGATTCATACATCATATATTGCAAGTTCCAATTATTGTTTGATGTTTGCAATTGTTTATTCTCATTTTGAGTTGTGCCCCATCAGAAAATGAAGGTTCTGCAGACTTTACCCCCATAGGACTTATGGGCTTGGGAAGCACTGGGTGGGGATGCTTTCTTCATGTACACTTCATATATATATATATCCCTCTTAAATATATATATGAGTTTCTGTGAATCTGTTTCTCTAGTGTACTCAGACTAACACATATGCTAACAAGTACCCTTTGTTTAAGGCCTTTGGTCATGTAATCCACATGTGTGGAATAATATTCCAAACGACGTCTATTCTCATTCAAGTTCTTTTTCTGTCCAGAGATTAATTGATTTTTTTCATTAGATTTTAAGTTTTTTAAAAAGGGAACTCTATTGGCATAATGGATTGCTCATTGATCTGATAACCACAAGATTAGTAGTTCAAAACCACTAGCTGCTGTGAAGGAGAAATATGAGGCTGTCTACCCCTATAAAGACTTAAAGAAGTCTCAGAAATCCACAGGAGCATTCTACTCTGTCTTACTATGACTTGGAATTGACTTGATACCCATGTGTTGAGTTCAGTATCTAAATTTTCTTTATGGAAAGTTAACCTAAATATGGAGGCTCCCTAGGCGGTTCAAAGCTTGGCTGCTAGCTGAAAGGTTGTAAGTTTGAGTCTACCTGGAGGTCTCTCAGAAGAAAGCCCTAATTATTTGCTTCCCAAAACCTTCAAGCACTGAAAACCACATGGAGTACAGTTGTATTCTGACACATGTTAGAATCACCTTGAAACATGATAGCAATACTTTCCGTTTATTTGTGCATATGTGTGTGTGAGTGTGCTATTTTAAGCTAAGCACAGAGCTAAGCTCCAAGTAAAGCCTCAGTAAATACATATTTTGAATCTTCTGCAACAGTTAAACCCAAACAGTCTCAGTGGAAGTTATGAGAAGACAATATACACAGAGCTCAACCATACACAGAGAGTACTGTCAATTTCTCTGGTCACTAACAAGCCAAGTACAGACCCTACTTTAAGACAGTGGATTTGAGGTACATTGTGACTCTATCTATAGTCAGTGCAAATAGTGTTTAGAACTTTTGTGTCTTTTCCGTTGGTCCCTAGACTTCTGGATTTCTGGGAAAATGGATTTGACTTTTTTCCAGTGGATTTGTCCCCCTTAAATTTGAATACAAAGCCTTGGTGGGTAACTTTTCCTGCAGAAAACATACACAATGGGACTGTGTTGTGGTCATTTGAAATTGCTAGTTATGAATGACTTCAATATATCATTATAGGATATGATTTAATTCCCTTTGCTAGGTTAGAGATGTTTGAAAATAAAGCATATGCAGATGTGGGTAAATGACATATTTCATAAGCATGTATTTATACTGTATTTTCCCGAGAATTTTAGCCATTAGCAAATTTAGCCATTTTTTGTTCCAATTTCTGTTTCTTTCTCTTTTCCTGTTATTAAGATTTTAAGGTTTTAAGATTTTTTTGCCGCCCCAGCAGAAGCCCCGGTGGAACCATGTTTAAAGCACTCAGAAACGATTCAAACCCATCAGCTACTCCTCGGGTTAAAGAGGTGGCAGTCTCCTTGTGTAAAGATTATCCAATGAGGTGGTTCTACCCTGTCCTGTAGGGTTGCTATGAATCAGAACAGACTCAGTGGCAGTGAGTTTTGATGGGTGTGTGCTTCCCCAAATTGTAATTTATTTCATTTAAGAAATCAAGAAATAGAGTTCTTTCAAGGCAGTTTATGCATGCCCTATGATAGCAGTGGATGAATGGAAGGAGAAATGAATTATTTAGGGTCCATTAATAAACACCGTTGCAATAGATCAATCAATCTCCTTATGTTAAAAAAGGCAGTTAATTAATTGAATAAAGGGGATGATCTTGGTGATTTATAAATTGCCCATCCCTTTCATATTCTCCTCCCAAACATATTTTGAGTATGTGGATTAAGGAGATCGTTCTTACAATTTAAATCTGATGGGCACCACTACTGGTAAATGAAAATGTGACTCCTGGGTATTGAAATCTAAGTTTTTAAATTGGTAATCAAAAATCTTGTTAGCATGTGTGCCCATTTTGTGAGAAGTTCATAGTGCTTTAAAATTAGCATTGATTAAGTGAATTGATTAGAGAGAAGCTACTTATACAATTGGGGATGTGGCATGGGGCCGGAGTGGCAATTTCTCTGTCAGACAAGGGAAACTCATTAATGAACCAGGAGGGTTAGAGAAGTCACCAAGGGCAGAATCACAGATGATTATTCCTATTACAATGACATTGGTAGGTCAATGGGTATTATAATATGGAATTGATGATTTCATCGTGTTATAGTTTTGTGGAAGTTAGAGCGTTTTGCTATGGAAATAGTTTAGCTTTTAGGTGTTCCTTTAATAAGACGCCTGTGTGCAATGGCATTTCATATGAATTGTAAATGTTACCCAGTTGACTAAGTTGAATACGAAATGTGAAGGAGGATTACTTTCAAATAAAAAATATTGTGGAGTCTTGAGCATGAGTTGCATTCATTAATCGGCAATATAACAGAATTTTTCCCCTTGAGCACAAGAAAGCCAGACTGCAATGTAGAAATGCTTGTGATTTACCAGCATTGAGCAGATGGTATCGGAGAGCCCAAGTCACTACAGGCATTAGGAATCCAGGGCCTAGTCTACAGCCTGCAACAAATCATTTGCAGTACCATTCCTAAGAACTCACCACTTCAGATTTTTATTTGTGTATTCCAAACCTAACCAAATCTCCGAAATGAACAATGGCACAAATTCAGGGCAACTTGGAGCAGATAACATGGCATAAGCACTAGATATCACAATATTTTATATCCAGAATAGCAAAGGAAAGCTTTCAAGAACTTTCATATACCTTGTTTCTTTTTTGATCTTTTTTTAAAACATTTTATTAGGGACTCATAGAACTCTTATCACAATCCATACATAATCCATACATAAATCAATCATATGAAGCACATCTGTACATTCTTTGACCTAATCATTTTCAAAGCATTTGCTCTCCACTTAAGCCCTTTTGCATCAAGTCCTCTTTTCCCCTCCCTCCCCGCTCCCCCTCCCAAATGTGCCCTTGATAATTTATAAATTATTATTTTGTCATATCTTGACCTATCCAGCATCTCCCTTCACCCCCTCCTCTGGTGTCCGTCCTCCAGGGAGGAGGTCACATGTAGATCCTTGTAATCGTTTTCCCCTTTCCAACCCACTCACCCTCTACCCTCCCAGTATCGCCCCTCACACCCCTGGTCCAGAAGGTATCACCCACCCTGGATTCCCTGTGCCTCCAGCTCCTATCTGCACCAGTGTACATCCTCTGCTCTATCCAGACTTGCAAGGTAGAATTCGGATCATGGTAGTGGGGGTGGGGGGGAGGAAGCATTTAGGAACTACTAGAGGAGAGCTGTATTCTTCATAGGTGCTAACTCGCACCCTGACTGACTCATCTCCTCCTCTAGACCCCTGTGTGAGGGGTTCTCCAGTGCTCGACAAATGGGCTTTGGGTCTCCACTCTGCACTTCCCTCTTCATTCACTATGGTAAGATTTTTTTTTTGATGATGCCTTATACCTGATCCCTTTGACACCTCGTGATCACACAAGCTGGTGTGCTTCTTCCATGAGGGCTTTGTTGCTTCTGAGCTAGATGGCCGCTTGTTCACCTTCAAGCCTTTAAGACCCCAGACACTATCTCTTTTGATAGCTGGGCACCATCAGCTTTCTTGGCCACATTTGCTTATGCACCCGTTTGTCCTCAGCGATCATATCATGGTGGTGTGCACCCAATGATATGATTTTTTGTTCTTTGATGCCTGATAACTGATCCCTTTGGAACCACGTGATCACACAGGCTGGTGTCTTCTTCCATGTGGGCTTTGTTGCTTCTGAGATAGATGGCCGCTTGTTTGTCTTCAAGCCGTTGAGACCCCAGACGCTATCTCTTTTGATAGCCGGGCACCTTCAGCTTTCTTCACCACATGTACTTGTTCACCCACTTTGGCTTCAGCGGTTGTGTTGGGAGGGTGAGCATCATGGAATGCCAATTTAATAGAAGAAAGTATTCATGCATTGAGGGAGTGCTTGAGTAGAGGCCCAAGGTCCTCCTCCACCTTAATACTAAACCTATAAATATAGGCACATAGATCTATTTCCCCATCCTCATATATATATTTGCATGTACATGTCTTTGTCTAGATCTCCATGAATGCCCTTTGACTCCTAGCTCTTTCCTCTATTTCCCTTGACTTTCCTCCTGCCCCACTACCATGCTCAGTCCCCACCTGGGTTACAGCTATACCTCTTTGTTACCTTACCTTACCTTACTTTACCTTTGATTAATTCCCTATCAGGCCTGCTACTCCCACCTCACCACCAATTTGGATCCCATGTTATTCCCTTGTCCATGGGTTAGTTAACACCACTTCCTTACCCCCCACCTCCCCCGATCCCAAGTTCCCCCGGAACTGTCGGTCCTGTTGTTTTTCCTCCAGATTGTTCATCCAGCCTATCTTATTTAGACAGACCTGTGGAGATAATAACATACACAAAAACAAGACAGAGGAAAACAAACCACAGTATACAACAAAACAAAAACAACAAACCATTGACAAAGAACAAAACACATCAAGAAAGAGAAGCTTGTAGTTAGTTCAAGGATCGTTTGTTGGCCTTTAGGAGTGTTTTCCAGTCCAGTGTGTTGGGGCACCACCCCCTGGCCCCAAAGTCCACCTTCAGCATTCCCTGGGGACCTTGCTGCTCCATTCCCCTGCTGTTCCACTGCACTCCCCCAGTCTTTTATGATCTTATGGTAGTCCTGTGGTGAAGATAAATGCTCTTCTTCCCACTTTTTAAGGTAGGCAGGAACATTGCTGGTGCAATGATTAAACACTGCACTGTCAAACAATTGACGATGGTCCTGATCCACTACTGCTCAGCAGGAGAAAGATGTGGCAATCTGTTTCCATTAAGACTGTTGTGATATGCTGTTGACCTGATTCTGACTCATAGCAACCCTATAGGCTAGGGTTGAACAGCCCCATAAGGATCCTTAGGTTTATATCTTTTTTTAAACCATTTTATTAGGGACTCATGCAACTTTTATCACAATACATACGTACATCATTTGTGTAAAGCACATTTGTACATTCATTGCCCTCATCATTCTCAAAACATTTGCTCTCCACTTAAGCTCCTGGCATCAGCTCCTCATTTTTCCCCTCTCGCTCTGCTCCCCCCTTCCTCTTGAACCACTGATAATCTATAAATTATTATTTTGTCATATCTTGTACTGTCCGAAGCGACATCTCCCTTCACCCACTTTCCTGTTGTCCATACCTCAGGGAGGAGGTCACATGTAGATCCTTGTAATCTGTTCCCCCTTTCCACCCACCCTCCTGTCACCCTCACAGTATCTCCACTCCCACCACTAGTCCTGAAGAGATCATCCACCCTGGATTCCCTGTGCCTCCGGTTCCTATCTGTACCAGTGTACATCCTCTGGTCTAGCCAGATTTGTAAGGTAGAATTGAGCTCATGATAGTGGGGAGGGGGGGCAGGAAACATTTAGGAACTTGGAAAGTTGTGTGTTTCATCATTGCTACATCGCATCCTGACTGGCTCAACTCCTCCCTGAGACTCTTCTATAAGGGGATGTCCAGTGGCCTAAAAGTGGGCTTGAGTCTCCACTCCACACTCCCCCCCCATTAACAATGATATGATTTTCTGTTCTGATGATACCTGATCCCTTCCACACCTTGTGATCACACAGGATGATGTGCTTCTTCCATGTGGGCTTTGGTGCTTCTGAGCTAGATGGCTGCTTGTTTACCTTCAAGCCTTTAAGACCCCAGACACTATAACTTTTGATAGCCGGGCACCATCAGCTTTCTTCGCCACATTTGTTTATGCACCCATTTGTCTTCAGCAATCGTATCAGGGAGGTGAGCTCACAATGATATGATTTTTTTGTTCTTTGATACCTGATAACTGATCCCTTCGGCACCTTGTGACAACGCAGGCTGTTGTGCTTCTTCTCTGTGGGCTTTGTTGCTTCCCAGCTAGATGGCCCCTTGTTTACCTTCTAGCCTTTAAGATCACAGATTCTATATCTTTTGATAGCTGGATACCATCAGCTTTCTTCACCATATTTTCTTATTCACCCTCTTTGTCTTCAGCGTTTATGTCAGGATGGTGAGCATCATAGAATGCCATTTTAATAGAAGAAAGGTTTCTTGCATTGAGGGGAGTACTTGTTTGGAGGCCCAATGTCCATCTGCTACCTTAATACTAAACCTATAAATATATGCACATAGATCTATTTCCCCATCCTCTTATATAAATATATTTACATATGTACATGCCTTTATTTAAACCTCTATAAATGATCTTTGCCTCCTAGCTCTTTCCTCTATTTCCCTTGAGTTTTCTCTTGTCCCATTATCATGCTCAGTCTTCATTTTGGTTTCAGTAATTCCTCTTGGTTACACTACCCTTGATCACACCCTACCAGGCCTCCTACACCCTCCTCACCACCGATTTGGATCACTTTTTGATCCCTTGTCCCTGGGTTTGTCCACACCACTACCTTTCCCCATACCTCCCCCTCTCCCACCTCCCCCCAGAACTGTCGGTCACGTTGTTTTCTCCTCTAGATTGTTCATCCAGCCTCTTATTTAGACAGACATTTGGAGATGGTTATATGCATAAAAACAAGACAGAGCAAAACCAAGGCCTTGGTTCCCCAACAGACTGGACTGGAAAACACTCCTAAAGGCCATCAAATAGTCCTTGAACTAACTACAAGCTTTTCTTTCTTGCTGTGTTTTTTTTGTGTGTGTGTCATTGGTTGATTGTTTTATTTTGTTGCTTGGTTTTGCTCTGCCTTCTGCATGTTTCTTTACAGGAGAAGATGACCTTTCCTTTCTTCTTCAGAATGGCTAGTGATTTGAACCTCCTACCGGTTGATTAGCAGTCAAATGCTTAACTGTTGTGTGACCAGGTTTCTTTCCTCAAAGATTATAGCCTTGGACACCTTATGGGAAATTCTGTTCTTTCAAGGCCTCTATAACTTAGAATCAATTCAACAGTAACAATGTTGGTTAGGTTTTTTATGTAAATTGGGACACTGTAATTCCCCCCTCCCTCCCAAACTCAAACTCATTACCATGGAGTCAATTGTGACTCATAGCAATCCTATGGATAGAGTATATAGGTTTTCTGAGACTGTAAATCTGTATGGGAGCAGAAAGCCTCATATTTCTCCCACAGAACATCTACTGGGTTAGAACTGCTTGCTTTGTGATTAATAGCCCAATTAACAACTGATTATGGCCCCAGGGTTTCTAAAAGGTTTTAAGTAAATGGCAAAGTTAAAATGTGAACCTGGGTGTTTTGGTCCTGAAGTTCAGTGTTGTTTCTATAATGCATTTTAAAATGAAGCTCAGAAATTGTTGTTAAAAATCCAAATCAATGTATGTCAATACTTCCATTTAATTTTTTAATTTTTATTTTTAATTTCCTGGAAAATACAGAGTTTGAAAAATTATATGTTTAACTCTCACTTCCCCAATTAGTAGGGATAGTATATGCCCAAATGACTACACTAGATCATACTGGGATTACTTTATGTTAAACCTTAAGTAGATGTACCTTGATTTCAGGAAATGTAATATAACAAAACCCAAATTTATAACCTCAATAACAGTCTGAAAAATGAAACAGCAATAAAGTTCAAAAAAAGAAAACCAAAACAGTGCCATCTAGTTGATTCTGATTCAAAGCAACCCTAAAGAGTTGTTTTAAATACAAAATTCCACTTCTATATGTAGATACATTTACGAGTATTAATTGTCTATCTCTGGGGACTTTAAATAAAGCATGTATTCTGAAAGGGGAGCAGGAATGCCATCCATAGGGCTTGGTGACCATGATGAGATTCTCTCTCCCTCTCTCTTTCCCTCCCTCCCTCCTTCATAGTTTGTGTCCCTGCTGTTGTCTGGACAGACCTGTCCCTCTCCCTGGGTAATGTCTTTAGTGTTGTCCCCTGGATTACTTTCTTCTTGGGAAGGGTAAACCTGGCTCAGATTGGGTCAAGCCCCATCGTCCTCTCTGTTCGTTTTCTGCTCACTGTTGGTATGTTGCCCTCAAGGCTTGGTGTTACAGGATGAGCTCTAGTCCCTCTCCCTTTACTGTGGAGACATAAACAATGCTCTCCCTGTGGGTGGATTAGTGCCCTGTTCCCTCAACACCTTCATCTTTCTTTCTTTCTTTTTTTTTTCACTTTTCCCTTCCTTTTTAGTTGGAGGCCATATGCATCCCTGGGTTGGGTCTAACCCCTCCCAACGTACTGGAAATTATACATTAAGGAGCTTATCCTCTATCCCATTGCTCTTTTTGAGTTTACCTCAGTATACTCATGTCGTATTCCCAGCTACATGGACCTGCTCCCCAGAAGAATGCACTACAGAGAAGAGCACTTGATGATATAGCCTGGGGAGAGGGGTGGGTCTACCCAGACCACATGGGAGGAGACAAAGAAAGAAAGAGAGAGAGAGAGAGAGAGAGAGAGAGAGAGAGAGAGAGAGAGAGAACACCACATCATGGCCCAACAAGTCTCACATACTACATTCCTAATCAGAGAAGCCAATGCACAAAAAGGACCATTCGGTCAGCCCCACCATGAGACACGAAGACACCCCCTCACTGACCCATAGCACTACGGGGGATAACACTGGAGACACAGTGAGGGAATTGTGCCCAGTCTGACACCCCACCCCCACCCCCACCCTCACACAAAACACAAAGGGAGCGCAACAGAGCAGCAAAGGGAGCAAAGTAATGAAGGTCCATAGGAATCCTAATTTGGGGGTAGGGCTTGGCACTTCATCAGACTCGATCAGAATACATTCATAAGGGACAGCAGACTGACCTGGTATTATTTATAGACTCTCCCCACCCCCCTGTGTCGATCTATTTAAGACAGACCGGATAAACAAGCTTGAGAGGAAAACAACAGGAACCAGGATTCTAGGGGAACATGGGGAAAAAGCAGGTACAGAAAAGGAAGGGGAAATCTGACAAACCCAAAGACAAGGCAAGTCATCTAAAATTGATGGTTAGTAGAGTGTAGAATGCCTGGTAGGGTTTGATCAAGCACAATGTAGCCAATAGGAATTACAGAGTTGAATGAACATGATAGTGATACAGAAAGAAAGTAAAAGGAAGTAGAGGAAAGAACTAGGTGGCAATGGACATTTATAGAGGTATAAATATAAGAACGTGTATATGTAAATATATTTTATATAGTGATAGGGACAAGTCTATGTGCATATATTTATATTTTAATATTAAAGTAGCAGACAGACTTCCTCAATGCAAGAATAGTTTGTTCTAATAACCTGGAATGCTGTGAGGCTCACCTTCCCGACACATTCGCTAAAGACAAAATGAGTGCATAAACAACTGTGGTGAATAAAGCTGATGGTCCCCTACTATTAAAAGTTAATGCATCTGGAATTTTAAAGGCTGAAAGATAAATAAGCAGCCATCTAGCAGAGAAGCAACAAAACCCGCATGGAAGAAGCACACCAGCCTGTGTGATCATGAGGTGTTGACATAATCAGGTATCAGGCATCAGAAAACCCAAAACATACATTCATATTTATGAGAGCAAGGGGGGCTAGAGTGGAGACCCAAAGCCCAACTGCAGACATCTCCTTACAGAAGGATCACAAGGATGGCACAAGCCAGCCAGGGTGCAGTATAACATCAATAAAACATATATCACTCCTCTAGTTCTTTAATTCTAGTTCTTTCTCCCCCTCACTATCATGGCCCCAGTTCTACCTTACAAATCTGGCTAGACCAAAACATGCTAGTACAGCTAAGGGCTCTCGACACACGCAATCCAGCACAGACAAACTCCTCAGCAACAGTAACAGGAGTAGCAATACCACAAGGTTATGGGGATGGGGTGGGGGGGACAGAAAAGGGAAACATCCCGACAATAGATGAATAAATCTCCTCTCCCCCAAGAGGGATGAAAATAAGAAACATGGGTGAAGGGTGAAGCGGACAGTGCACAATATGAAAATAATGATGATTTATAATTTCTCCAGGGTTCATGAGGGTGAAAGGTTGGGGGATGGATGGGAGAAAGAGGAGGAGCTGATACCAAGGACTCAAGTAGAAAGAAAATATTTTGAAAATGATGGCAACATATGTAGAAATATGCTTGATATAATTCATGTATGGATGGTTGTGAGAGCTGTAAAAGCCCCCAATAAAATGATTTATCAAAAAATAAAATTTAAATTAAAAAATTTCCTGGTCCACCTTGGGGGACTTTTAAGAGGAACATGTGTGCTCTGAAAGGGAATGTTCACCTGTACTAACACAGCAGTCAGAGAAAAGTGACAAATAGAGTCATTCTTACAAAAAGGTAACTTCTGCTTGTGTTGCTACTCACCCAGTGACCCTTAGGCAGCTAATGATTACAATAACTGTGAGCTTTTCTATCAAACAGGCCCAGCTTTATGTGTGTGTTTGTGTAGGTGCACAGAGCAATGCATTATTTAGAAGGGATCTGATGGGAGGTGCCAGGCATTGTGTAGTGCTTTTTATGCAACCTCTTAGTTCTTCAGGAGCCCTGCTGGTTTAGTGGGTGTTGTTAGGTGGCTAACTGCGAGATCGGCAGTCCAAATACACTAGCTACTCTACTGGAGAAATAGTGAGGCTTGACAGCCTTGGAAACCAATCAGAACGGTTCTATATGGATACGGAGTCAGAACTGCACGAATGGCAGTGCTTTTGCTTTTTGAGATTCTTTTTCTGTATTCAAGGTAATTTTTATTTAATTGTCCCTCAAATAAAATCCAAACTGCCATGCAATACAATGGGAAGACCTTCTCATGCAGCAGTCTGTGTGTCAAGTGATTGTGCAGGACTTGATATTAGCTGTGGAGTAGAGTCTCCCTCCTGATGACACTAGGTACCCCGGGGGCGAACTGCTCCATAGGCTCTTCAAGACAGTGACATTTCAGAAATTGATTTCTAGTCCTTTCTGCTGAGCTGCTTCTGGGTGGCTTCAAACCACCAACCTTTCATCTAGTCATCACATACTAGCTGGTTGCTTCCCTCAGGTCCCTTATGAAGGGCATAGAGTCACTTTAATAACCATTGAAAGTTAGACCTTGTCCTAGGAAATGCTCAATTGACAATGTTTTTGAAGACTAGACAACTATTTATCCATTCTTCAAACATTTACTGAGGCTCCATCACGTGTCAGATACTATTCAAGATGTTGGGACTTTAGCAGCTTTAAAGAAGCAAAAAGGACCCACGTTTTGGCCCTCATAGAATTTATGTTTCAACAGGGGAGATGAACCATTATCAAGATAAATAAAATATACAATATAGAATAGTAAAGATGAAGAGGAAACATCAAAGAATGTTCATTTTTTTTAACACAAGAGGCCAGAAAAAGCTTCATTGAAGGAAGATAAGAAGCATGCCAAGAAGGTATCTAGGGGCAGAATATTCCAGGCAAAGGAAACAAACAGCAAGAACAAAGGCCCTGAGCATTTGAGAACCAGCAAGGGGGCCAGTCTGTTCAGAGGGGAAAACAAGATGAGATCAGAGAGGCCCAGATCATAGAGAGTCTGGTAACTCCTGGTAAAGACTTTGGTCTTATGTCTGACAAAGAGAAGACAGAGGAGTGTGAAATTCTGATTTACGTTTTTAACAAAGTCATTCAGATCACAATATTTACAACAGATTAAAGTCAGCAAGGACAGAGGCAGAGACACCAGTTTAAAAGGAGATTATAATAATGGTGATAACAGATGGTGGTGTTTCTAGGTAAGTAATACAGAAACGTTCTTAAGATTTTCTGATACTTGCTATATGAGATATGAGAGAATCAAAGGGATCCAGGTCTTTTGGTGGAACATGAAATTATGAATTAGTGAGATGGTGAATACTGGAAGAGGAGCTAGTTTGAGGGGTGCAAGAAAGTATTGAATAGGCTTTGTATGTACAAATTAGAACTCATATATACTTTCAGACTGATTATCTATGCCTGAGAATCCTCAGCACATGAATGATAATTCACTACAACTAGGTGAACTCACCTAATAAGGAGAGACAAAGAAGAGGTCTGATGGCAAGAGAAAACATATTACAATTGCCTTTTGTCATTGGGTGGGGGTGAGTTGGGGGTAGTGTTTAGAGAAAGAAGGCTGGAAGAATGTATGCCAACGTCTCATACCACAGTACTAGGGATATTGGTGATTCTCATTTTATTCCTTTGTATTTTTTCACATTTATGAAAATGAAAATTAATTACTTTTCCAACCAGCAGACCCCAAAATAAATACTATTAAGAAGAAAGCAAAACATTTATTGTTGAACATACTCATCTTGGAGAAACAATTATATGAATTCAATTATAGATGGCATGATTGAGGCTTGTCATCAAGGACTGACAATATAGATGCTTCTGTCCTTGTAGAGATGAATTAAGAATAGAACATGACAGAGGAGGACATGAAGACCTGAGGAGAGCTGAACCTAGCAAGACTACATCTAACCAGAATCAATTGGACCCCTGGGGCTAAGCCAAAATCATATCCTTTGGGAAAAGGAATTACTAATTGACTCCTTGCTCTATTCTCTTGTGACATTCTTTCCCCTGTAGGTCTTTTGCCTTCTTCATTTATAGCTCCCATTTGGGGAACAGGCTATTTGCTAGGTCAGCAAGCCATGCTTAAATGTTAATAACTTATCCTTGGCCAATTTTTCACACATAGAGAAGTATATCATCTTGAGTTTTAAAGTTTAGGTAGTGGCTGTTTTTCCCTCTTGGGAATACAGAAACTCTAAGAGCTCTTCTTTGCATTCTCTTCACTCATTGGTGTAAAATAAGAACTCTCTCCCTACTCCCCACTTCACACACTTTCCTTGGTAGTGACTCAGGCATAGATAATGGGGAATTTTGTCAAACTCCTTTTAGAAAAGGGGGAAAAGAGTCAGTTTGGGCCCGAGGTCAAATGGAGAATGCTTTAACTATGATGCAAGAGGGTTGACACAGTTATGAGTGACGGAAAATGGAATTGCAATGGAAAATGCATTTGCATTTTAAGCGGTATCATTTGCTACTGTCAGTTTTAGCACTTTGTTAAGAATATGTACATGAGCTGTAAATATTTTAAGCAGAACCTTGAGAAATTGGTATTGCAATACATAGTGTTTTGTATGAGCTAGTCTTTCCATTAAGTAGTAAATGTAATCCTATCCCTTGTGATCTGAATTACTTTACCTTATTCATAAACCCAACACCCCTTCCTCCAAATTTCACATAGCAAATGAGAAATGTTATTTTGTCTTCAGGATATCCCAAATTAGAACAACCTCCCTCCAACAGTGTATTAATTTTTTGCAATTTTAAACAAAATTAGAGAGTAACAGAGAGTGAAATTTACACTTTACCCTGAGCACCCTACTCCAACACATATACTGCACAACCACACTGAAGGAAAACAATCTCCTTTTATCTTCTATCATTAATTAGAGAAGACCCATGCATATACTTTAATTTAGTAGCTTCCAATTTATTATGGTGTTCTGTTTTAATAATTCCACAAGTCCTGGCATAAGTCAAGTACCTCAATTTAAAAAATGTTTTCATTTTGATTGCCTGGTAATATAAGGATTTTTTAAAATAATAAAATAAAACTGATTTGGCTCTGGGAATTAGAAACATGACATATGAATCTGAAGATATTTCTCATTACATACATATGTACATAAAAATATATGTAAATTTAAATAATATTCCAATTGTGAAGAGAAGACCTGGATATCATTGGCATATTGTCAGTATGATACTAAAACCAACTTATGGATTGTTCTAGATCAGGTGGATTATTCCTGGGAATGTGGATACCTTTTCAAGTCAGAAAATTATTAAAAATTGACTATACGGTCCTTTTCTATCTTTTTTTCTTCTTCATGCATTTCGTGGTAATATTGCATTTTTTCCCAAATTTTCCTATTGACTTTAGCAAGGCAATAAGCATTTGGATCCATGTTTTCCAGGAACTGTAGCCCTTGATTTAGCTTAGAGTCCAGCAAATCCTCTCAACAGTAAAACTTTTCACAAGTTCTCTTCTTCATCTTCCTCACCATTTCTTTCCTCTTTAAAATTCCTTTAAATTCTAATATGTCAATTCCCGAAAATCAGCGTTCTTGCCATATGGATTTTTTAAACCAGTCTACCTCTTCCATATATGATCCTCATCAAATATTCAAAGAATGTTCATATAACTCAGTGATTTCCCCTATATCCCTTGCACAGATTTTCTATAACTTCCTCCGAGAAATATGTATTGATGGTAGGATGTACAAAACAAACAAAAGAATGACTCTAAGTGCAGTGTGTTGTGAATATGTTGTAAATCTAGACAACCTATAATCAAAGGCATCCGAGTTCTATACATTCTCCTTAAAAATAAACATGGGATCTTCTGAAATGATCCCAGGTATTGGGGGTTTAAGACCTCCATCTAAATCCTACACTGCCCCTTAATAGCAGAGCAACTACTAAGTATTCAGTTCGCCCTCAATCATTTTACACTTGTGCTGATGGCAATCAATATAGTCCAGTGTGGTGGATATTAAAATCAGATAGCTCTTGGGTTAATCTACAACTTTAGTAACTTGAATTAAATCTTAAGGTTTTAAAGACTGTTTTCTTACCTAAGTAATTGGAATAATACCTAATGTGTTTTTGTTTATTTGTTTTTCTTTCAGGGCTATTGTGGGACTTAAACAAGAAAATATATATGATGTGGCTAGCACCTGTGTTTAGGGCATGTAATGTACTCTGAACATTTATCTATTACTATTATTATTGTTATGGTTGTTATTGTCCTAATTCTTCCTAGCACAAGTAGCAAATTACCCACGACAATCAAGCTAGTCCACTCGTTTGTCATTGAGTTGACTCTTTACTTATGGTGACCCTTATGTGTCATAGAAGAACTATGCTCCCCCAAAAAAGTTCTGACTCACAGTGACTCTATTAGACAAGAGCAACCTTCTCTCTAGGAGATTCTCTGTGGAGGAGAAAGCAGCATCGCTCTCCTCTGGAGCGAGTGAGGGTTTTACACTGCTGCACTTGAGCTTCACAGCCCAATGTGTAGAGACTCCTCAACCAGGGCACCTGAGGCTTTTGAACGGCTGCTTTTCCAGAAGTAGATCACTATGCATTTCTTCCAACATACCTGTGGACCGATTGGCATTCCCTGTCTTTCGGTGAGCACACAAGGGTCTTTAGCATGTGCACCACCTATGTCAGAATAAAGACGGTAGAACCGCTGAGTTGAGCGGTTGTGGCTTGAATGAACGGGGTGAAGCCTCTCTGTCATGTTTTGAGCAATTAAGGAATCTTTGTAGGCTTGTGAGAGAAGTTGCCACTGGAAGAGGTTATGATTTTCCAAGTATTAGAATGAAACAGAACCCTGGTGACACTGTCGGGTAAAGGTTGGAGTGCAGGCCAAACCCACAAGCTCCGTAGCAGGAGAAGACCATGCCACCTGCTCCATAAAGAGTTACACTTTGGGGGAAACTCACAGGGGCAGCTGTATCCTGTTGCATAGGATTGCCATGAGGCAGAATTAGCTCGATGATAGTGAGCTTGGTTTTGGATTTGACTGACCTATAAAGGGCCCTTCAGGTCTGAATTACCAGGCAGATTTGACTGTTTGATCTTGGTTGGACGAGAACTTTCCCTGTGCGTTGGCAGGATCAGAGGGATCGAGGGGGCTCAGAATTTATTGGCCAATTCAAGCATATCATTTTATGAAGTATCTCTGTAGTACAGGTAAATGAGTAACACTGCCAGGCATTAGACTGTTAAGTGCAAGCTCTTTGGTCCCAACGCCCCAGCCACTGCAAGGGAAAAAAAATGAGGCTGCCCGTAAAGATTTACAGATTCACAAACCATATACAGGGTCACTCCATGTTAGGATCGATTTGAGGGGAGTGAGTTTGATTTGATTGTGCTTTGAGAATGGGTGAAATATATCATAGGGACTCCTTCCACGATTCTAAACCTCAATTCAAAATTTAAGAGATTTGGGGAAAGGGGTTTAAAAAATCATATTACCTCCCTCTTGAATTCATTTTTGGTCTTGCTTCTTTTCAACTCATCTGACATATACAACTGTACCTTCTCAATTCCATTGTCATTGATTTCAGGCCCAGGTGGTGTAGCGGGTGATATGCTGGGCTGCTAACTACAACGAGGCCAACAGTTTGAAACCACAAGCCACTCCTTGGAAGAAGGAGGAGGCTTTCTACTCCTGTAAAGATTGAGACCCTTGGAAACCCTCAAGGGCAGCTCACCTTATTTGAGGCAGTCACTGTGCGTCAGAATGGACACAGTGGCAGTTAAGTTTGCTTTTGGTTTTTCCCCATAATGTGGCATCATCATCGAAATGAACATTATTAGACCCGTATGGTGTACCAGGAACCATTTCAAGTGCTTTGCATGTATGCAAGTGTTCTCACAAGAACCCAAATGAGTTGGGGACTAGCGTTATCTTCCTTGAGGTAGAGAGAGAAAATGTGCCTAAGGTCGCCCAGCAATTAAATGGTGCAGGCCACATTCCAACATCAGGAGTCTGGCTCTGGAGTCCATGGTGTTTACTAGTGTGCTATAAACTTCAAAGAATACATATAAAAAATGACAGAAAGGAACCATTATTTTCAGGCCAAGGGCCAGGTTTCTCTTTTTTGTTGTTGTTAGTCGTGGAGTTGCTTTTTCACTGAACCATCTACAATCTTTCAGAGTGCGTGATGTGACCTGCGTGACTTGCTAGTGCCAGGGGGTCATCCGTGGCCGTGGCACTGGTGTGGCTGCTTGTCAAATCAACTGTCTTGTCAAGTGATGTTTGGAGAGAGAATATTTTGTTTCCCTTGCCATGATCCATTGGACGTTTCTGTCATGTGAGATGCATTTTCCATATCTGAAACCCTAGTACATTTCAGGAAATTAGAATCAGTAGGTTTCTGGGGACCATGCATCAGGTACAACGTCGGAAGATGATTTGTCACTGGGTGGCAGGCTTTTGGCTTTGCTGTTTCGAAACGTGAGAGCACTCCAACCCTGTTTTCTGGTTGAACTGCCCCTGGAAGGTGATTCACGTTCTCACCGTGCTGTCTTTTATGTGACATCTGGGCATCATGTCTATGTCTAAAAGGGATGTTTTTCTAATGCCTCCACTTTAATTTTGAAACAACCCGTCTGATGTTTTCCAACTCATCTCCAAAGCAGAAAGTACACATGCCGAGGAAAACAGGGGTTGCTAATGAAAATGCTGACACAATCTCATTAACTTGAGGGTTTTCAACCACCTCCCATTCAGTAAAATAGTGGGGTTTTGTGTGTCTCATAAAACACCAAGCATCTGCTTGCAGTGAGCATACTTCACACCTTTTGGTTTTCTTTTTAGCTAGTCTGAATGCTCCTGGGAAGGAGCGAAACTTCAGACAACAAAGATGAAAAGTTTGAAATAAGGCATTTTATTTTAAAACAACAACAATAAAAACCACTTTGGAAGCATAATGAAACCTAAAGTTTAAAGTGTAAACCCTATTCAAAACAACAGGGTGGCAAAAAGCCTTTGAATGATACAAAACCTTCCCTAAGGTCTGAGAGCCAGTAAGAGGGCTATAAAGGTAGGCTGGTGAATAAGAATAAAGCATGAAACAAAGAGCTATACTGTGGAGGCAAAACTCATATTTCAGAGTTTAAAGTATAGACTAGGAGGCAGTGGTCAAAGAAGATATCAAAGTCCTGGTAGACCCACTAGTCTCCATGTCTGCAACCTTCCTCCGCCCTAATGCCTTTCTATAGTGCTGCCAGCATCCTCCCAGCAGAGCACATGAGATGAGGTCTCTCACCTCATCACAACTATTCCGTCATTCGCTATGGTTGACTGGAAAATTTTTATTATCTGTGATTGTTCATTATTTGGAACTAATCTACATTTCTAGTCTCCGTAAATACTATTGATATTCCCGATGCCCACATCCTATACTCAAAGATTTGAAAGTGGGCCTTCGTTCCTTTGGAAACATCTTGGAGGGATTGTGGTTGTCACCATGACTAGAGAATGATATGAATATTTCATGAGCAGTGAATGAATCAGACTCTTACCTTTGTGGTATTATGCCATTGGAAATGCCAAGAGCACGCTTGTTGAGAACGGACAAGTTGCCATCCAAACTTGTGAGAGCCAGAAACTTCGGATCTCCAGAAATCCCAGTTTTGTTGTTTGGTTTGTTTTTTACCAGTGGTGCAGTACTGTTTCTGCTGCTCCTTCTCCTGGCAATCTGATTTTACTTTTATTGTAGTATAAGACATATTTAAACCCTTCAACACACATGATGTGATTCAAGTAATCCTGGGCCTGGCCAGTCCAGAAGAGCCTTTGCCTTTTGTTAAATATGGCATGGGGTATTGTTTACTTTTGTTGCATGTAATCCAGAAGTTTGTAAGTGTGGGCTGAGAATAGGGAAAGGATCAAGTTTCTGAGGTCACTTAAGGAAGAAAAGTTTGGATAATAATTTTGTTGGACAGTTATTACTGTTGCCAAACCTAAGCCTATGTAGGAAAAAGTAACAAACCTTTCATGGAAAGCCAAAAGAATGTAGTACAGGTGTAGTGTTCTGCAATATGTGAAAAAAATGTCCCTGACAAAGTAGTCATAATTATGAAAGATAGAACCTGAACATTTATAATCCTGTGGTCTGAAACAGGAGGTCTGCCTTAAAATGAGACAGTTTGAAGGCTTCTGATGTGTTCAACTGGCACTTGCCTTGATATACTGGCTCCCTTAGAGATTGACTGGACTCACATCCATGCTGTCCAGATGTGCTCACAGCTGTGAGTCTGCATTATGATGTATGGGCATAATGCAAAGAACCGAGTTTGCATAATCTTTCCCAAATGCAGAGTGCTTCTGATGTCTTCATAAAGGTGATCACTAAACCTGAGCACCATGGCTTGGCTTCTATTGGATTCTCAGATCCGTCTCAGTGGCTGTCATTGTGAAACAGTCATATTATCAACTGGTGCTTCTCTACTATCACTGCGTTCAGGGAAAGATTTGGCCACATGCGGGATTGTTGCCACTAAACGCTTTTCTTTCTTTTTAGGAAATCATAGAAATGTATTTCTAACTAGCATGATATATAGGCCTATATTTCCCCCACCCAGGGCCAATCATCTACATTGAACCAAAAGTTTAAAGCACCTTCCCCTCCTATTCCAATTTTATGTGGTAATCTTTGAGGCCTTTCCTTTCCAACTCCACATGAGTGCTTTTTACCCTTCTTCCACAATGTAACCATGTTCCGGTGATTTTTCAGCTGTGTCCTATGCAGCCTAGAGTTTCTGTGGAAAGTTACAAAAAGCACGATAAACATTCGTCTAGACGTTTCTTGATGTTAGACATGGTCCTAGATTGGAGAGACAAATACACACACATGCATATGTATGCACAGGTATTTATAAGTATATGTCTCTTTGCTTATGAGCACACACATTTATAGACATACACTTTTGATCCTGACAAGAAACCTATGAGATATGTATCATTTGAAAGATGGAGAAACTGTGACAAAGAGAGGCAAATCAACTAATTCAACATAAATAGAAGCAGGGTTAAGTCTCTTGCTCTATGTACCTTTCCTCTATTTATCATAAAATGTATTGGTTTCTTACATTAAAATAAATAATTTTTCCCTATTGGTGATGGAGATCTTACTGCTGTTCCTGTCACACCCCCATTTCAACATGACAATTCCAAAAGCTGAGAACTTACCAGAAATTCAACATGTTGATGTCAATGTCAAGGCCAGGACTCAGACTTCTCATAAAGAACCAGCATCTCAATTGCAGTTGGAAACCTGTTTTCACCTGAGTGCTTATTATATTTCTGGCTCATGGGCTGAACTTATTCTTACAGCAGGGTTATAACTTTCTATCCCATAGAAAATAGTTTCCTTCACGAATTCTATACATATCATTGGGTTTGATAACTTAGGAAATCTAGCATTTGTGGGTGTGCTGTTTGGGGTTTTAGCATTTTCCTTTGTGTAAATCCATAGCTAGAGTTAGTTATCTCACCTTATTTGGGGGACCGGTGGCAGTAGGTGTTCACTATAAGCTATCTGAAGTTGAGTTGGGACCATGGATGATATGAAGTGAGAGAGCTATATTTCGCAATTAACAGATGTGCATTGGAGAAGTCTAGTGAAAGTACTTCTTTGAAGCGAGGGCTCTAGTTGGTTATAATTTTCTGTGTAGCCCCCTACTTGGTGGGTGATGAATGAATGCTAAATGATAATAGCTCAAAACATGATATATCTTGGCTAGCTTACATTTTCACTAACAACTCAAGTCCCCAAATCTCACCAACACCACTAGCATCACCATGGCAACTTCACGTTATTAATCACTTACTCTTTGCCAGATACCTTGCATAGTATCATTTAATTATCACAGCAACTTTATTAATTAGATTCTATCATTACATCCAGGAGCCCTGGTTTAATTGTCCGCCAAGTGTTGGATTGCTAATCACAAGGTCGACAATTCAAACCCACAAGCTGCTCCATGGGGGACAAGGGGGGCATGAGGCCATCTGTTCCTATAAAGATTTACAGCCCGCAGAACCCTCTACAGAGTCTCTACAACAGAATTTACTCAACTACAGTGGGTTATCATTATATCCATTGTTTCAAACCCCTTTAGTAGGACATAATCCAGACTTCATACCAGTCAACAGTTCCGTCCTTTCAAGAAGTGCTGCACAGTCACTACCACAATCAGTTTCCAAACAGGTTCTTCCTTCATGTGCTCCTTGCTTCCAGCTCCCCCTGGCCCCACTGCCTTCCCTGCTGTAGCCCCTAGGAATTCTTTTTCTAGTTCTTGCCTCTAGAGATTTACGCATCCTTGGTGTCATATACTGGAAAACATAGAAACATATGAAATGGAGAGTCAGGAAGGTTACCAACAATAAGAAAATCCATTTTTTTGACAGGGAAGCTGAGATTTGCAGAACTAAAGTACATAACATGCCTAAGATTACAGAAGGAGCCTGGTAGTATAGTGGGTTATGGGTTGGGCTCCTAACCCTAAGATTAGCAATTCATAACCCACCAGTGTGTCCCAAAGGACAATGATCAGACTTTCTGCTCCCATAAATATAGGTAGCCTCAGAAGCCCACAGAGGCAGTTCTGGTCAGTCCTATAGAGCCTCTATGAGTCATAATCAAGTTGATGGTAGTGACTGTTTTTGAGAAGTTTATAGGACTACTTAGTGTTGGAGCCACGATTCAAAAGCACGGGAGTCTGGCTTAAGAAGTTAGTTATATCTTAACTATTGTCTTTGCTAGACTCTTACAGAGGGAAGCATATTGAAGATTCACCTATTTTGAACACTATCCAAGGGGGTGTAGACTGATGAAATGCCCAAATTATATTATAAAATTGCATGACACAATTATGCTGCATTCTAAATTGCAAGAAAAGTGTTGCTGAGAGGCTCGTATATATTTGAGGTCCCCTTTTAAAATCTTGGGGTAGAAATACAATTTCCCCATGAGCCTTGCTTTTTAATTTTTTTCCTTAGAAAATGCTACATCCTTCTGGAACTTGGAGCTATGTGAGCTCCTAAAATTATCATTTAAACTCAAGTTGTAATCAGTGTGGCTTTACTCCCACTTATTTTCTAGTTGATAGACCATATCGCCCCTCCAGCAGAGTGTCTATGCCAGTGATGTTGGGCAGGAGCCCAGTTGGAGGTGGCCCCAGTGTTATTTATCAGTTTATAGGCTGTAGAATCACAGTATATGTGATAATTGATTTACTCTTCATCATCCTTTGAGGACTGATAACTCAATTAGCATGTCAGATACTGACTGCATACCTCTTTCAAAAAATCCTCAAAGGTGATTTTTGTATTTTGGATTAGATGAGGTGTGAGAGGTATTCTTTGGTTTTGATTATATTTTATTAAAAGTTTTATTTCCTTGGACTATTCTCAGGAGAATGTTACCGTGAGAGTTTGATTTCTCTCTCTTTTTAATTGGTGAGTTTCACAGGAAAAAAATGATTGTATTATGAAGCAGACATGTGAGAAAATAAGAATTAAAAAGCCCAGAGTGAAATAATTCCGTCTTCTAGTCACTAGGTAAAGAGCCATGGGTGAATTAAGCATTGGGCTGCTAAACGCAGGGTCAACCGTTTAAAGCCACCAGCTGCTCCATGGGAGAAAGATGAGGCTTTCTGTTTTCATAAAGATTTACAGCTTGAAAAAGCCAAAGGGCAGTTCCCTTCTACCCTCTAGGGTCACTGTGTGTCAGAGTGAAGTCAGAGACGATGAGAGAAGGAGAGCTCCTTGGTGGGGAGAGAGTTCAGGCAGCTGCTTGGCAAGGCTGCCTGTGTTCAACTGCACATATCCCTGGTTTGGGGGAGGACCCCAGGGGTGACAAGAAAAGTGCTGTTATAGATTTGGGTTATGTTTTTAACTGGACAGGGCTTTTCAAACAGTGTTAATCTGACACCATGATGAGAAAGAAACTGTTTTGAGCTCACACACCTCTGCACAAGTTGAAGCAAACAATATTATGGATTTTTAATGTTTTCCTGCCTAAACCTCATATACCTACTAGCTTATACCTCCTAGCTTATGTGTGCTACTCTGTGGGGCCTTTGCCCATTCTTACATGATGTGGACCTCAGTTTTCCAGAGGGCATGAGAAAGAGTTGCACTAGAGTGCACGTTCAAGTTTCGTTGCTTGCTTCTTATTTGAATGTATTATTTTGAGAATGGTCTCATGAATGTTAATCATTTTTCAGGATAAAGTTTTAGCTGCTGCTTTGGGGTCATTTTCCGCAAGCTTGCAACTGAAGAATGAAGTCGATATTCTTTGTCTCAATAACGTTTATACGTTCATATTTCTATGCTTGGTTATTTTAAAAGAGCCAAGGTATATCATTTACAAAATTCGAGTAGTATAAAAATGTGTTTCCCTCATTTTTTCTCTTGCTCTATTTTAATGGGATCTCCTCCCTCTGTTCTTTGTTAAGGCACTTAGAGACTTTCATTGATAGAGCTGTTTATAACAATGAAATATTATTTGTTCATCCCTCAAACTCTTTATATAAAAGGCAGTACCTGAATTCAATAAATAAAATAATCGCTTATTTGGCTAAGTGGTTATTGGACACAGATAGATACTGCCTTGTTGAAGATAACCCAAACGTTAGCAGATTTGTTTACAAACTCTATCTTTGCTACAATGCACTCATGTTCCAAACACAGAGAAAAATAATTTTTAATTTTCCCTTAAAATATGAAATCTTCTGTGTATTACAATGTTTTTCTCTGAAGTCACATGAAAACTGTATTCTCAGGATGATAGACAAATGGGTCGTCTTGTGAGTATTTTGATTTTCAAACCAAGTTAATTTGTGTTATTGAATAATTTAACAGAATACTTGTTGGTAGTGTTTGGAGTTGATGAGACTAATCCCTGCCCTTTGTGTGTCCATGATGAAGGTATTATAAAAACACTTCAGGATACTATGGGTAGTGGAAATTTCTTGTCCCTGAGTAGTGAGAAATAAACAGGTTTATGAGATCAAGGAAATTACTTAGATATTCCTATAATAATATTATCATAGCTGAATTGTATTCAACTCTTTTAAGGATCACTTTCCAGGATAGTGGAACCATGTGTAAGAGACACCTAAATAAATGAAAATTGACCTCTGCTTTTTTAGGGTGAATATTAGGCATCTACATGCAGAAGGCCACTGAAGACAAAGGAAATAGCACAAGGCTTTTTTTTTTTTCCAATTTAATCATTTTATTGGGAGCTTGTATAACTCATCACAGTCTATACATCCATCCATTGTGTCAGGCATACTTGTACATTTGTTGCCATCATCATTCTCAAAACATTTACTTTTTACTTGAGCCCTTGGTATCAGCTCCTCTTTTTTCCACTCCCTCCCCGCTCCCTCCTCCCTCATGAACCCTTGATAATTTATACATTATCATTATTATTTTGTCATATCTTACACTGTCAGATGTCTCCCTTCACCCACTTTTCTGTTGTCCATCCCCCAGGGAGGAGGTTATATGTAGATCCTTCTCCCTTTCCACCCAACCCTCCCTCCACCCTCCTAGTATCGCCACTCTCAGCACTGGTCCTGAAGAATTACTGAATTTTGAGTGCCTTACTGGACAGGGATGGATAATAGAAGAAAGTTTCATACATAGCTAACTAGTTGCTCTTGAATCTCTGAGGCAATACCATGTTTTGATGCGAGTCATGTGGAAATTGTGATTTTAGAAAACCATACAACCCTCTCGTGCATTAGTTTCCTGTGTGCACTGAGCATGTTATACGAGCATGTGCCTGCTATTCATGTGGGTATGCTAAATATGAAACCTGTGATAAATTGAAGGGCTGGTGCTTGTTTTCCTAGATCAGAATCAGGACAATAGAATGGGAAGTTAGTTTCTCCCTAGAACCAAGACCATATTATTTGAATGTGTAGTATTGCATCCAGCAGGCAGGAATCCAACACAGCTCCCCCAAACATATATTGGAGTAGTGGTCCCTGCCGTGAAGGAAGGTCAGTCGGAAATGAACGACGTTGAGAAGAAGTGGATCACCAGAATTAAGGTAGCAACATTGCCTTATTTAATTGATATGTGTGTTAGTCTTGCCTGTGTTTTGTGAGTCATGGACACACATATGTGTATAAAGAGGTTTATTTACAAGAGCAGTTGTACATTAAGAAAAAATTCCAACCCAGTCCAGTCCAGGGTCATAAGTCTGATATTAGCCCATATGTCTGATACCAATCTATAAAGTTCTCTTCAGACTCATGAAACACATGCAATAAAGTCAAATTCAGGATGATCACAAGCCAGCGGGTAGAAAGTCTTTGGGTCCAGTGACGTTATAAGCATCACAGTGCTGGCAGGGGTGTCTCTGCGGCTTCTCCATCTTCAGTGGTCTGGATGCATCCATGTGGCTTGTCCGGCTGAGGGCATTAGGGTAGTTCTACGTGTCTTGTCAGCTACAATGTTTCCAGGGGGTGAAGTAGTGAGTGTGAGTCACTCTTGCCTCCAAGAAGGAATACTGGATTTCCCAGAATTCTCAGGAGAAGGCCATGCCCACACAGAGATCTCATTGGCGTTCTCCAGATTGATAGGCTAGACCCCACCCTTACACTCTTAATCCTCAAAATGACACCAAATTATGTGACTACCACAATATGTGCCTAAATCCTTACCCCAGTTGCAAGTTATAGTTAAATGTGTTGTGCCTAATGGAAAGCGAATACATGTACACAGTCTGACTATGGAACGAGGCAAATAATCCATAACAGTGTTAAATAGATGGTACAGAAGTTAGCTTTCTCTTCGGATAAAATATGATGCCTCAGCTCTCCATTCTCTATTATGTTTTCAAGGTTCTAATGGATGCATTGGAACCCTCTCATGGGAAATAACAATTCTTTAACCAGCCATGTTAGAAATCTCACACACTCCCTACCCCAAACTGCCAGTCTTCCCTCTCCATCACTGCATTCATTGCCAGTTAAATAGCTTTTAAGGTGCAGTGAGTGTCAGCAGTCTTCTGGGTGCCCTGGAGGAAGATGAGCTTTGCCTGGGCATTCATTCTAAATTAGGCATAAAGGTTAGTGCTCAATTGTGACGATTTGCAAATTATATTTTCAAATACCTAACCATCTTAAAGCTACTTTCCAAAAGCTGAGTATTAATACTATGCAGAATTCTCATTGGCTTCAGTAAAAGTTGCCTACATTTTGGGTCGGAGGTGCCTTAGAATGGAAAAACAGCTATAACAGCAGATGATCAAATGTTCAGTGGCAGTGAAAGCACACAAGGGAGCTGTGTTTTGGAATTTTAAAATGTTGAAATCAAAGAGAACATAAAAATAGTAGTAGGGAAATATAGCCCGTTATGGCTCACAGACTATAGAGATGTGGCCACAGTCTGGAAAATCGACTATTTACACACACACCCCCTCCCCAATCTAACTTTAATAAAAAGAAATGGAGGCCATTAGTGACATTACTGAATGATTCCGTTAAGGGCAGTTCATTAAAATATGAAATGCATCTGCTACTTTTAAGTGCTGATTTGAATAGATGATGAACTCTCTGGTGAGATGGGTAGCCAAGAAACAAAGGTCAAGTATTTAGATGTAATAGCAATTGAAAGTAAAGATGCACCAGCCCTGCAATTATAATGTGCTAATGTGGAGAAAGATTCAGTTTACAATTAGCAAAGCATGTGCATGGGAGGACTCACTTATGTTTGGAAGGCCAGAGAAGGGACTCCTGGTGAATATCTAATAACAAAAGAAATAACATGATAATTTAAGCACCCCTCACATTTAGTTAAAACATGTTTTTTTATGTAGCACAATTAAGAAGTTAATGGAGGGAAAATTATACCTTAGAAAATAACTTAGTTGACTCCAACGATGGGTTTTAGGGGAGGCTTAGGGTGTTGAGAGGGGAGATATGCCACCGTTTGGTTGACTACAATGTGGGTTTGAGACAGAGGTCAATCCTGGTAGAATTTATTCATTCTTACACCTCCTGCTTCTTCAGTCCATAAACACACGCTTACTGAACGCTTACGGATGTGGAAGCATATGATGTTGGGGGAAGAAACGCCATGGAAACTATTTGGGACAGGCGAAACAACAGGAAACATCAAGTTGGATTATTGCCTAGCAGTGTGAGTGAGTCTTCCAGGTTCGGTGTACATCCTGGAAGGCTCTTTAGGGGAAACTGTCTTTGGATACTGAACTGGCAAATAGGGACAACAAGGTAGCACTCTTGGCTTTGCCTCCATATGAGTTGTCTGAATTTGGACATAAGTTTTCTCTGCCTCGGTCTCCTTGTCTATAAAGAGAATACTTCTGGAATGCTGATTGCCCTAGCCTCACATGGATGAACTCGGGATTAATTAGATTAAAGAAGTGATCAGGGAAGCACGTTAAAGCTCCTCAGAGGTGGGCACAAAGTGAGCAGGAAGAATAACAATGCAAATGTCAGCTGTAGTTGGGGTTCATTGTAAATGGGTCACTTTGTAAAAACCTGGGAGAATACTAATTTTAAAGAGCCTGACAAAGACTTATGACTAATGCATTTACATTTTTAACCACATTTTGAGATGAGCACCTCAGTGTTGGCTTCTAGTACTCTTTAGCCCCACATGGTGAAGGATTTGGAAGGCTCTTGCATTGACAGGAGGATTGCGACGCAAGGAAAATAGAAAAGAAAAGCAGTAAGTGAATGAATGGAATTAAAAAAGGCAATCTTCCAGCAGGTTCCTCATCTATGAAAAATATCCCGGAGATGTCTTTTGGATTTTATATTTTCCTTCGTAAAAGATAACCGTTCCCTGAATTTATCCAATTTTTAATTGTTTATTTACAGGGCAGGTAACTGTTGTTATCTTTCCTTACCCCCCCAAAAAAAATCTTCCCTCCATGATTAGAAGAGACCAGATGCCCTCGAACCAAGTTCCAAATTTCCCAACTGCCTTCTCAGGAAGGAGAAAATTGTCCCTGCGAAGTGGGGGCAGGCAGCCCAGGGGACAGTTGGATGCCAGTGAGAAACCTGGAGGATGATCATTAGGACACTTCACCAACCCAGCCCAATCCTCACCTTCTCTTTCTCTGAAGCTCCATGGTCGTCTAAGTCTCACTGCTTTCTAGTCTTCTCGTTCCAAAGGAAGAAAGCCCTCACACAAGTGTATGTAAAGTGCTAGCCGTTCCACTGGCCAAGGGACCTATAGCTCGGAATTCTGACTCACTGCTAGGCTTCTTTCCACACCAAATGGTAGAAAGGGGACTTTGGGGTAGTACTTGAGCACCAGAAAGAGAATGAGAAGGTGACTTTGCGCTTCTCTTTGAGAAACCATTCTCGAGTCTGGGTGCGCATGTGCAGAAACACTCAGCAAAGCATGTGCACACTGAGGTACATGTACTCTCCTAAGCACTACAGCCTGCTGTTAGGTACATTGTGGCCTAGCAGGGCACAGCCACCAGAAAGGAAGGAGAAATGTAAAGGAAAGGCATGCATTAGATGGAACATTAGTGGAGGTCTACCAATGATATTGGAGGATGCACAGTGGGCATGGGGGTCTGATTGCTCAACAGATTGAGGAAGTGGGAAATCTTGCATCATGAAGCCTGGCACGGTGCCATGTTGTGCATGTAGTATCCCATTTGCTCTTATCAATTTTCCAGGGAAGTAGCTATTATTTTTATTACCTTCATTTTACAAAGGCAGGCCTAGGCACAGGGAGGTCATGTGCATTCTGTATCCAAGGTCCTACAGAAAGAATTTGGAGTCCGGCCAGACTTGTGTGACTACATAAGCTTTGCTGTTAAACCCCTTATTTGTGAGGTTGCTTAAGAATAAGTGGAGGGTAAAAATGAAGGCGAAGAATTGTGATCTGTGACATGGGGGAGCTAAAGTGTGGAAGTGCTGAACAAGAAAAGAAGCTAGACTTAATAGGGAGAAGAGTTAGATGTCAGTTAAAGGGATTGTGGAAGAAAAGGTTTGCGGATATCTTAGTGGCTCTTATTTGTGTACCTTCTCCAGTATGAACAATGACTAACTGAAAGTGAGAGATTTTCATTTCAAAATGAAAATAAAGTTGCCCTTTTCTCTCTTTTGATAGATGCTAGAATGATGCCTTCACGTCTATTCTGATTCATGGTGACCTTATGCACAACAGAACTGAATTATGCCCAGCCCTCAATCAACCTCACAGTCACCAGCATGTTCCGGGCTATCTTTACAACTGTTGAACCTATCCATCTTACCAAAGAGCTTCCTCCTTGCAGTCCCTCTACTTCACCAAACCCGATGCCCTCTTCCATTACTAATCCTTCCTGGGGACATGTAAGCAATTTGGACAGTGCGCTGTTGGGATCCATAAAAAAATTTCCTTGGTTACTTATTGGAAATAGGTCATCTGGCCTTTCCAGTGTTTCTTAGTCTGACACCTGTTCCCTGTGGGTGACCTTGCTAGTATTTTGAATACTGACAGAATTGCTTAAAGCTCAGTGTATGTAAAATTGATGGATTGACTTGATGTAGAGTAGTTGAGAGGCCAGGGCACAAAGTTTCTATATAGTATCTAAAGATGGAATAGGTGAATATATATATATATATGGATAACCCCCCCACACATATATATGAACACCCCACCTAGGAACATCAGAAACACCTCAGGAAAACCAGTATATCTCAGTATTGCTGCTTATGTTATTTCTGGGTGATACCTAAACAATCTCTACAATTGTTTAGAAATTTCCTAATGCCATCATCTAGTAATTCTGATCAGTGACTACCACATGGAAAACCCAGAAATAATGCTGGTGCCTGTACAATCACATGGCATCACTCAACTAGGTTAATCAATCGAATCACTCTCTTTTTTTTCCAGAAATGGAATGCCACAAGCAGAGCGTGGGCTTGCCATTTGTACGTATGACTAGAGTAGAAAGGAGGCCAGTTTCCATTGTGGGGCTCTTTTAACATTGTTGGGGCTTTGTGAGTTCCTTTGGTGCAACAGATCTGACTGGAAAGCATCTTTCCATCTCCACTGCACAGCATTCTTTCTACAAATCCATTTCTAAGACCTGAACTTTTTTGCCCCTCTGTGCCTCTATGAAATACCTGGTTGCATTGGCAATGGGAATAATAACAATATAAATGATGCAGTCAGTTCTAAATGCCCCCACCTTTTTTAACCATCTGCCATGAATCTTGCATCCTGACAAGGGCTTGACCTTTGGAGAAGCCAACATCTCTTGGGTCTCTCCTGTGGTACATTTTTATCTCCCTGATATTTTTGAAGCTATTTGCCTGCGCTAATGATGTGCCATCCAAACAGGTCACTTCTTCACTGATTTCTCTTCATCTGCATATTCTTTGGAAACCTATTTGGTATGGACAGGATCACCTATGCTTTTAGAGATTCTTTTCCTAACAGATTTCTATAGAGCAGCACTTCCACCTCATTTGCAATATGTCAAAATGAAGCGGAATCCCTTGAGAAGTTTCTCAGTAACAATGCAGAAGAAAATCTCAAAGCAAAGTTGTCTCTACTTTCCTTATTTTTTATATTTGCTAGTCAGAGAGACTCCCCTTTATTAACTTAATTGACAAAAAGAAACTCTAGTTGCGTTTCTCTAACTCACAGAAGTATGCCCGCCTGCATGTAGCCATGCATAATACTTACTAAGCACTTACCGTAACATGAGATGTGCATCTTTGTAAGCACTTTGCATGCATTAGCTTTGAAACATCCAGAGGGTGTTATTAACTTCATTTCACATGTGAGATAATTGAGGTCCAAAGTGTTCACTGTCTATAGTGTGGAAGTTGCGTTTCAAAACCAGTGTGCTTGACCCTGGAGTAGAAGTTTTTAAACAGCCCACTGAAAATGGTTAGGGTATAGGTTAAACAGCTTTAGCAAATGGGGTTGTTTTTAAAAGATATATGTTTCTCTTTGTTTTCCTACACTAGGAAGAGCTGCTGTGCTCTGGGAGATTGCATAAGAACACTGGTTACTTCCATTTTATGCCCTCGCCCTCTAGTTCTGGGATTGCCCATTCTCTGTATAGTCAAAACCCAATTACTACTGCAACTGCATTCTGGCCCTAGGAAAGAGCAAAGAAAGACAGAGTGAATGGGGATAAATACTGCATGCTTTAAAAGCAGGAAAGGTGTGCATCTGGGTTGTATCCTCTCACCATACTCATTCAAGATGTATGCTGAGAAAATAATCTAAGAAGATGGACTACATGCGGAAGAATGCTGCATCCGAATTAGAGGGAGTTTCATTGTGTCATATGAAGATTATGCAACCTTGCTTGCTGAAAGCTAAGAGGACTTGATTTACTGATGAAGAGCAAACATTTCAGTGTTCAATATGGACTATATCTCAGTATTAAAGAAATGAAAAATCCATACAACTGGACCAATAAACAGTATCACACTAAATGGAACATCATTTGAAGGTGTTAAGAATTTCAATTTTTCTAGGATCCATAATCAAATGAGATATTGCAATTGGGCATGCATGCTGAAAAAAAATTTTATTCACATGTATACTTACCTGGCAGGGGAGATGCCATGATCATGAAAGTGGCTTTGCCAGGATGAGGCTTATCCATTGCACTCCGGATGTGCCGACCCCTGCAATTTCCCCAAATGTGGTAAACTTGACTGCATATTTTGTGGTAGTGGGGGACTGCGTTTGCGCTCTCCCCTGAAAAAAAGAAAAAAAAAAGATTTCATTCAAGTGTTAAATTCCAAAAATGTCACTTGGAAAATTAAGATGCATCTGACACTAGCCGTGGTGTTTTCAATTTGTATATGTATAAAAAAGCTGGGTAATAAATAAGAAAGACTACAGAAGAATTGGTGCTTAGAGTTACGGCATTAGCAAATGAGCAAATCTGTTTGGACAGAAGTACAGTCAACATGCTGCTTAGAGGGGATGATGATGAGACTTCATCTAACAAGCTTTGAACATGTCATCCGGAGCGAGCAGTCTCATGAGACAGCTTAGCCAAGGAGCGGGCCAGCAAAAAAGCGGAGGCCCTTCAAGAACATGAATTGACACCGTGGCGGTAACAGTGGACTCAAACACAGGCAGGACTGGCCCAGGCCAAGCAGTAGTTTCTTCGGTTGTGTACAGGGTGTCTATAAGTGGGAACTGACTCTGTGACACCTAGAGCCACATCTGTTCTTTGTAAGGACGTGAAGCACAAGATACACACATCGCTTCTGTTCAAATTCTATTGGCTGCCCGCAAAGCAACGTCTATCTGGGACGCTGGGAAATAGAGTCTAACTGAGTAGCCATGTGTGGCTGGAAATGGGAAGAGGTTCTCTAACTGAAAGAAAAAAAAAAAGAGGGGCAACTACCAATCTGCCACACTGCTGTAATGCTTGGTATAATTCATCACCTTAACCTTGGCAATCATGTAGAGGGCATCCGTAGGACACTGTCTTCTGTGGAGGAGAGAATCGCCTGAAGTCACACACAAACGGATATGGTTCGAGAGTGAGAAGTGTTATACAGCAACTGTGTCAGTTTAAATACTCGTGGTCATGTTCGCCGAGTTTTATGGCCCATCTTATGAAGTTCTGTTTGGGGACATTGATTATCTCAGTCTTTATGCACATGTCAAATCTCTGTGTGCTCTGTAGTCGTTTGTCAGTAATTCCGCTCATGATATTCACAACTGGAATCATCAAAAAGTTATTCCTTTTCTTTTGACTCTTTATTCTGTAAATATGCTTCTTGGCTGAGCATATCAGGAGACTGTGGTCCCTAGAATATTGGCAATGGTTTTGTGGTGATATAGGAACCCTGGTTGCATCGTGGTTATGCATTCGGCCGTGACCTGAGAGGTCAACAGTTTGCAACCCCAAATTGCTCCTCACGAGAAAGAAAGGGCTTTCTACTCCAGTAAAGAATTACAGTCTCTGACACTCACAGGGTGTCCTACCCCGTCCTATAGCGTCACTATGAGCCGACATCAGATTTTCTCATTTCTGGGCCCCACAGTGTGTCAGTGTGCAGGCTGTCGGCAGTAGGTCCCATGGTTTTAGAGCAACTCTAGCGGCGTCCGAGGTAAGAATGGGAAACAGGTGCCCTCCCGCGACAGCCGCGGAGACGCTGGATTCACAGAAGAGGGTCACTCACCTCCCAGAAGTGTATATGGTTAAGTGATTTCTAAGGCCAGTAAAGAGTCGCTGGGTATCTCACAGACAACGACCATGCTCAGTTGCCACCTGAATGGCTGGTGACTCCAGTTCCCCCAAAGCCGCTTCTGAAGAAAGCCTAGTGATCTACCTCTGTAAAAAACAAAAATTTGCAAACCCCAGGAAGCACTGTTATACGAGGTCGTGGGGATTCTGAAGCGACTCGACAGAAATTGTTATTATTTAAAAAAAAAATTTTATTGTGTACAACCGGTTAGTAGGTTATATGTTCTGCCACAAACCAAAAAGGGCAGCAGTTAGAAACCACCAACTGCTCCACAGGAAAAAGGTGAGGCTGTCTCCTTCCAAAAAGATGTACAATCTCAGAAACCCACAGCGGTGACTCTACTCTGTCCTACAGGGTCGCTATGCACCAGAGTTGACCCAGTGGCAGGAAGGTTAAAATGAGTCCGTCGCTCTCCGGGAGTCCTTGGGTGGCACAGATACTTAAATGCTCTGCGGCTGGCCCAAACCTTGGAGGTGCCAAACCACCCAGAGTTTCTCCTCTGAAGACAGGGTTTGCAACGTCACAGCCTGGACAACACTCCACAGCAGTCAAAGTGGAGTCGGTGGCAAAACAACAACAAGAAGTAGCATTTTTAGCCTTTTTTCAGGGAAGTTGCATGCTGGGCCTTGGGAATGCAGTTTCCCCCCCAGCTGGGTGCAAGTGCACACACTTGTTCAGAAGAATTCTTAAAGCCACGGAAGAAACTGGATAGAGGAGGAAAACAAGACTATCATAGAAGCAACTGAAAGTGTTCTCTGTGAGTTCCCATTTTAGTGGAGAAATTAGTGGGTGGGTGGGCAGATGGATTATTTCAACTGATCTCCGAAGAAATGTGGAGGTGGGAGACTTGAAAAGTATTCCTCGCATGCTTCAGAGCTTCTAGGAGGATGTCCTAGATACAGACTTACTGTGCTCAGGCTGATTCTGACCCAGAGCAACCGTATCGAACTTGGCAGGACAGCCTCACGGAAGCAAAGTAGCACATCTTTCTCCCCTGGGTTGGCTGGTGGGTTCAGACCCCCATGCTTAACTAATGGTGCCATCACACCTTCCTCAAAACCATCCAGGAGTGGCTTCTCTATAAACATTATTGAAAGTGACCACTTTCTAAATGGAGAGGCCAATGTAGTTGTCCATGCTTTTCTCTAGCACCCAGTGGTTCTCAACCTTGCTCCTGCCACAATTCTTTAATACAGTTCCTCATGTGGTGGTGACCCCCTGACCATAAAATTATTTTCGTGGCTACTTCATAACTGTCATTTTGCTACTGTTATGAATCGGGTGATTCCTGTGAAAGGGTCGTTGACCCTCAAAGGGGTCACGACCCACAGGTTGAGAACTGCTGCTATAAACCAATCAACCTACTCTGTTCTTAGGCCAGTGGGGCCAGAGAATATTCTGCTCATGGGCTCCCTATCACCAGGCCAGTTTCCGAATTCATTTTTACTTATCTCAATACAGCTTAAATGTCAAGGCTGCCTATTTAATTGGCAATGATCCCTATTGAATTTATAACTTATGCTGAAAAGGTGGCTGCTCGTAGCTGTTTTTATAGAATAGTTGGTGTTTTATTTGGGCTTAAATCTGTTTTTACTGCTCAAATCCTGTCAGAAGATACATTATCCGTACCGTAATTTCTACTGCTCCATGTACAGGTTATCTCTATACTATGACAGCTCTGTATCTTCAGTGTCAGATACACGGCTCCCAAGTCATACTAGATTTACACATTCTATTATAGTTCTATTGAACAGCCCTTAATCTGCAAAGAAGAAAACATGCGACAACCAGCAAATTTTATCCCCTGGCATTTAATGGGACTCTTACTTGGCAAGTGTGGACAATGGTATTAGAAATAGTCCAATGAAATCTGGCTGGCTTTGAAAAGATTTTGAGAGGTGAACCCTGTGAAAGCCAAAATCTGGTTGATACTTTACATTTTAATATTGCCATCAAGAGCCCTGGCGGGGCTGCACAGTAGGCGTCTCGGGCATTGAGCCATGAGATTGACTCTTCAATCCAGTCCTGGCCTCTAGGACAAATGGACAAGGAGGTTGGTTTCCACACAAATTTCTAGCCTGGGAACCCTTTTATAGGGTGGCTAGGCATCAGATTCAACTCAATGGCAGTAGAGTATTGCCATAAGACAAGAGCTACACCACCTCTCTTTACTGGCATGCCCCTCTCCCACTGCCAAGGAGTCTTGCTGAAAGTAAGGAGTTCCGGTGGCATAGTGGGTTACATTGTGTTGCTAATCCACAGGTCAGGAGTTTAAACCCACAAGCTTCTCCGCAGGAGAAAGATAAATCTACTCCTGTCGCTGTCCTACAGGATCATTATAAATTGGAATTGACTTGATGGTAGTCCTTTTTTTTTTTTTTTTACAGTTTGCCTAAGGTAAGCCTTGTTTCAGTTACTGGAGGGCTGGAACTTTGTACGACAGTTGGGTAGTCAGGTACACATGTACTTTCTAGAATAACTTTACTCAGTGATTGTATATGAGTATCTTTCAAAGGATGTCTTTTCAGTCTTGAGAACTTTGGATCTATGCAGCAGCGGGCTGCATTAGAATGGGGCTGTTCACAATGAATCGAATGTTCAGAGTTTAAAGGATGAGGGAAAGCCGCGTGTTCTTTTACAGCTGGAATTTTGAGGTAGGTAATGCCTGATACTAAGGTCAGTTCTTATTTTCTTACTACTTCCACCCTCAAAGGCAGTGTAAATGTGAGATAGCAAGCGATGGGACAGAGACTATTACCCATGTTCTCATTTGTATCTTGGGGTAATACCTGCCTTGCAGAGCTGTGGCGGGGATGAAATGAATATAAAATTATAAAAGATATTGAATAAGTGGTTGTTGGTGGTGGAAGTTTCTGAAGAGAAAGTTGGCTGAACTAATTTCAGGGGATTCACACATCACCTTGCACGTATTTTCTGATCTTTTAGTATCTCTCGCAATCTCTTCTCTGAATCTTACCTTTTTGTCTTCGATGACAGGCAGTAAGGGAAATGGCTTGGTGGGTTAAGAGTTTGCCTGCAAAGTCAGCTGGGCAAAACCACCAGCAGCTCCCTGGGAGAAAAAAATGAAGCTTTCTGCTTCTGTAAAGATTTTTACCCTCTGACACCCAAAGGGGAAGTTCTACTCTACCTTTTAAGGTTTCTAGGCGTCAGAATCGACCTACTGGCAGCGAGTTGTGTTTGCGGTTAGAAAGACATTGCTCCATATTTCTTTACTCTAGAGCAGTGGTTCTCAAACTTCCTTATGCCACGACCCTTTCATACAGTTACCCATGTTGTCGTGACCCCCCAACCATACAATTATTTCCATGGCTACTTCATAACTGTCATTTTGCTACTGTTATGAATTGGGTCACCCCTGTGAAAGGGTCGTTCGACCTCCAAAGGGGTCGTGACCCAAAGGTTGAGAATCGCTGCTCTAGAGTTACTCAGTACTTCTTTTTATGTTCTCTTGGATATCTTTACCTTGTGCACATCTCTAAATATCTAGAACTATACTCAATAACTTATTCATGAAGGTCCTCAGAAAGCCTAAGCAGTGACCAGATCAAAGACAAAAAGGAATTTGTGTGAGAGAGAAAGGGGACAAAAAATTGGAAAATCACCATTTATGATGACAAGAAACCCTGTCTTGAGCATTTCTTTGATGTCTCACAATGGAAGTAGAAAAGGTTCTTTGCTGTTCAGGGATTCTCTCCTTTTTCCCTTTAAAATAATAAGTATGGAGATTTGAAAAAACAAAAACAGAACCAGAGGCTAGCTATCAGGTTACATCAAAGCAAATCCTAGCACAAACCAGGGTTTGACATCTTTGCATTGACTTAGTTAATTCAGCACCCACATTTATTTTGTAGCCATGAGCTCTTAACCTAAAGGCTAGTGGTTTGAACTCACCCAGGGGTTCAGTAGAACAAAAGTCTAGCAAACTGCTTTCATAAAGTTTATAGCCCTCCCCCAGTCAGCCCCCCGCACCTCCCCAAAGACTCCCCTGGAGCAGACAAACTGTGTGACCCATGAGGTTGTCATGCGTTTAAATCCACTTGACAGTAATGGGTTACCTTGTGCTTTCTCTGAGAAAGGAAGATGGATACCAAACCACACCAATCATATTGCCATCACATCTATCCCAACACAGAGCAACCCTCTAGGACCGAGTAGAACTGTCCTGTGGGGTTTCCAAGGCTGTAAATCTTTATGGATTCAGACTGCCCCATCTTTCTCCTACAGAGCAGGTCATGGGTTCAAGTCTCCAACCTTTTGATTCGCAACATAGAGCTTAACCACTGCACTACCAGGGCTACTGGGAAGATGCATGAATTATTTCCATTACTATAATATGGTTGGGCTTTGTTTGATACTGTTCTCTGTCCTCTCCCTTCTCATTCTGTTTCTTCAACTTTCTGTGCCCAATGTCTGACCTTGCATCTACCATTAGTTTCACAGTATTATTCTCTTTTCTTCCTGTAGCAGATACTTCCTGTTAGCATTTTGGATGCAATTGACTTGACAAAGTATTTGGTCCTATGGCTCAGAAGTTCTACTTTATTACAGCTGCTGCAGCATCTCCGTCTTATCTCTTTCTAAAGGAAAGATGAACCTAAGTAGGTACTCGGGCAAATCAAACTACCCAGATGCTGGCTTGATGTTATCTCAGAGAGACCTTTGCTTAGTTTGCGGAAGCAAATGTCATGCAGGCCTCCATGTGGCTTAGTATGATTTGTCACTTGAAATTCACACACGTTGTATATGAGGCCCTGGTTAAGTTTGACTTCTCATCATAATGCATTATAAGTCATTCTCTCAAACCCCTTGAGAGCAGAGGGCATTGACTTTGACATCTGCTCTTTGGAAGTAGCCAGTTAATACTTTAGTTGACTTGTCTGGTTCTTGATGACATACTTTTCCCTTAGATGTTTTGTCCACAATCAAATGACCTGGTTCAAGGTCAGTGTTAACTGTAAGCTGTTTTTCTTTTCCTTTTTGACAGTCACCATATGCCCTTGCCTATTTCATATCCATAGAGGCTCTCTACAAGTGCCAGTAATGGTAGCACATCACGTTAGGTGGGGCCCACCCATCATAGCCTTATTAGTCTCCCCAGTGTGGTAGCATGTGATCTGCTACTCCCCACAATCAAAACCTGTTCCAAACGGCATCATCCCTACTCGATAGAAGCTGTCATATATAGAAAATCTATTATATGTTACATGCTAAGCTAGAAAAAAATATATATATATACACAATACATTCATAAAGACACTGTATACACCGTATTTACACATATTCCCACAAAACCCCTGTGAGGAAAACGTAAGCTAAGTCTCTATAGTCCAAAATGACTTCCCCCAAATCATATGGAAATAGAGAATCTCTGACTGACAATAGCTTACAATTGTACCCTTTACGGATTGTGAAGGAGGCCTGGTGTTGTTGTTGGGTCAACCTTGGAGTGCTAGCCTGGAGTTCAGCATCCCACACCCATCAGCCACTCTGCGTGAGAAAGATGGGATTATTTGTTCCCATGCGCATGTCCAGCTTCAGAAAATCTATATGGAGTGGCTATGAGTTGGAACCAACTTAATGGCAGTGGGGTAGTTACAGATTGGTACTGTTTTAGAAATAATTAGTTCATAAAGTTCAAGGATTTTTGGAGAGGGGGTTTTCAGCTGTCACGATGCTAAATATTTGGGATGTATATAAAAGAAACACAGTGAATGCTCTCATAGATCTCAAATACGATAGAAGTAAAAGAAGAACAGATCAATGAGATTCATGAAAGAAGGCTAATATTAGAAGCACACAGAGGAATCCAGAGGTGGGTTACTTATGCCAGCCAGAACATGTTATTTAATGGAAATGATAAGAATTCGTGCAGCGCTTTTTCTTTCTCTCTCTCTGCTCTCTCCATTCACACAGGCACACAAACACACTTTCCAATATCCCTGAATTACAATCTTCCTTCTTGTTTTGTAAAGTTCTGTGATAGCACTTAGGAGCTCTGGTAACGTGGTTGCCTATGCATTGGGCATATACACACAGATCAAACTCACCAGCCACTATTCAGGACAAATATGATGCTGTTTGCTCCTGTGGAGATTTACAGCCCTGGAAACCCACAGAGGAAGCTCTACTTTTTTCTATGTGGCCACTATGAATTGAAGTGAGTTTGTTTTATTTGGATCACGGCACTTTCTCATTTAATTCATTCATGTGTTGTTAAGTGTCATCTAGTCGGTACCCACCCATAGTGACTGTATACTAGAACAAAACAATACCAGGTCCTGCACCATTTGTCACAATTGCTCTTGTTTGAATCCAATGTGGCAGCCACTGTGTCATTCTATCTTTTTGAGGAACTGCCTCTTTCTGGCTGTCAGTCTACTTTATCAGCATGATGTCTTTCTCCAGGGATAGGTTTCTCCTGCCAATATGTTCAAGTACTTGAAGAGAAGTTTCACCATGCTTGCCTCTAAGGAGTATTCTGGTTGGACACTGTCCAAGAAAACTTTGTTCTTTGGACAGTCCATGATATTTTCAATATTCTTTTTTAGCACTGTGATGCAAGTGCATTGCTTTTCCTTCAGTTTTCCTTATTGAATGTCAAACTTTCATATGTATATGAGGCAATTAAAAATTCCATGGATTGGGTCAGGCACACCTTAGTTTTCAAATCAACTTCCTTGATTTTCAACACGTTACAGGCATCGTGTGCAACAGATTGCCCCACGCAAGTTGTCCTTGGACTTCTTGAGTGTTGTGTTCATGAGGAGGGACTGTAGAGCCAAACAAGATGAAATCCCTGACAAAGTCAGTCTTTTCTCTATTTCTCATGATGTGACCTACTGGTGGGTCTTCTTCACATTGAGTTATAATCCCTGATTTTCATTAACAAGGGCTTCAAGTCTTCTTTACTCTCAGCAAACAAGGTTATGTCACGTACATATTGCAGCTTCTTAATAAGTCTTCCTTCAATTCTGATGTCGTATACTTCTTTATATGATCCAACTTCTCTGATTATTTGCTCAGCATACAGATTGAACAAGTATGATGAGAAGACACAACCCTGATGCACACCTTTCCTGATTTTAAACCATGCAGTATTTCCTTGTTCTATTCTCACTGCTGCCTCTTGATCTAGGTAAAGGTTCCAAATGAGCACAATGAAGTTTTCTGCTCAAGGTAGTCCATTGCTTGTTGTGATCCCCATAGCCGAATGCTTTGAATACTCAATGAAACACAAGTAAACATCTTTGTAGTATTCTCTGTTTTGAGCCAAGATCCATCTAATATCAATGCTAGCATCCCTTGCTACAAGGCCTCTTCCGAAGCCAGCCTGAACCTCTGGCCTCTCCCTGTCGATGTATGGCTGCGACTGTTGTTGGAGGATCTTCAGTAAGTTTTTACTTGTGTGTGCTATTGATGATAGTGTTCTATAATTGCAGCATTCTCTTGGGTCATCGGTTTTTATTTTTTTGGAATGGCTACATGTATGGATTTCTCTTAGTCAGTTGGCCAAGTAGCTGTCTTCTAAAGTTTCTGTGGTAAATGTGCTTTATCAGCTTGCTGACACATTTCTATTGTCAGTCCCGCAATTCCTTGAGGTTTATCCATCGAATACCAATTTTCCGAGTGCCCACAGTAGGATAGGCACCATTCTATGCTCTGGGAACAAAACAATAACCAAACCAAAACTCCCACCCCTTTGGATTTTGCCCTCAAATGCAGGGCACACAAATACCTGACAAATGCTTGGAAATAGGATAAAATGCCAGGTGGCTAAAAATGAGGCAAGTGGAAATGCAGCTGCGGGAGGAGCTGGAAGGTGATGTCCTTCGGTATATTCTGATTGCTTTGGACTCCTCGCGCCCTCATGACTGAGTGGAACTGCCCTCTAGTGTGGTCTAGGCTGTCATCTTTATGGGAGCAGATCTCCCCGATCCTGTTTTTCAAGGCGTATTGGGAACGTATAGAAAACGTTGTGAAATTGTCCGTCTTTATAGGTGAGAAAGCCTCATCATTGCTAGTCCACTCGAAGAGCTGACCTTGTAATAAGCAGCCCAGCACCTAGCCTGCAGCGCTACCAGGGTCCCTTAGATTAAATTATGTTATCTTGGTTAGGTGCTGTCGAGGCACTCAAACATGGCCTGGTCCTGTACCATCCTCAAATTTAAAACAGAGCAATTCCTGATGGTTCTATCAGGTGTGTGTGTGTGTGTGCGGGCACGCGCCAAGGGAGGGGAGGCACTAGCACCTCAGTGCTTAACTCACGCTGCCACCTGGACTCCTTGATTAAGCTGTTCTCAAACTTCAGGGCGCAAGAGAGTCACTTTGAAAAGTGAGGCCTCGGCTCTTCCTCTAAGTGATTCTCATCCGAGTGGGTTCCAGGAAAGTTTCGCTTTTAAATTAGCTCCATAGATGACGGTTCAAAGACAGAGCCAAGATCGAGAACCACTGGACTAGGGTGTTGGAAAATGGACCCGTATGAATTTTAAACGTGTACAAGATTATGACTCAAATGGGGTACAGAGGGCTAATGAGCTAGATACCATGGTCCTCAATGTATCCCTGAAATGACCAGAAATTAACTGACATCTGCGGTCAGAGGAGGAAGTGTGGTGGGCCCAGATACGGTGAACTTGCATACGGAGGGCTTTTTCAAATAGATGAATGAGTGATCAGAGTCTTCTGCCAATTAGAATCGAAATAGAATTTTATGTATTAGCTTATCATCTGGGAAACTGGGCCTCGTGGTTTCCTTGCTATATCTAAAATCATAAAATATAGGCAGTGGTTTGTTCTGCCTAGATGTACAATCAGTCCACAGTTTAGAAGACAACGATCTAAATCTATTTCTGCACTTCGGAGAGTATTTGGACAAATCTCTTAAACATGCATCTGTAGAAAGGGTCTGTGCTGGCAAAGAAAATGTGCATAAAGCCTATAGCATTTCTCGGAGAGTTGGTGGACCTAGTAAAGTACATGGCAGCCAGTGAGAGCAATTGATTCCACATCAAGTAGATGCAAGGTGTTGCTGTACTCTCTGCTGAGAAAGAAAAGCAGGTTGTGAGGAAAATCAGTTAGTTGATTATGCTGGCTCATTGCTTCTGAACATTTGAGGTTTGTGGTGTGTTGACTAACTGTGGTTTTAGGATAAAGATTACAAGATGTTTTCATCCACCTGTGGTTTTATTTCTCTAGGCTGGTGAGACTCATACATTTACCAACTACTCCCATCTGGCATCCAGCCAACGTCAACTCATAACAGCCCTATTATATAGTTTCTAAGGCTTTGTAAATCTTTAGAAGGAGCCTCATCCTTCTTCCAGGGAGCAGCCAGTGGGTTTGAACCACCAACCTTCCAGTTAGCAATCCAGTGTTTATCCAGTGGCACCACCAGGGCAACTTCCAGACCTCACTTTAATAATGAAAGAAACAGATGTCTGGGCCCATCAATTTTATTCATATTATAACCATAATCATTATTTATAATCTTGGAAAGAATCTGGAGCTTAAATATTATATAAATCTGAGTTTGATTTCTGGACATTATACTCCTTGTTATGCCACATTAGGCACTCTTGGTAGCTCCACTGACTTTTAACACTCCCACCCCCAGTAAAATTAAAGTAGTAATGGTTTTATTCCCACTATTTCAAGGTTTAAATGTGACCGTGTATGTAGGTTCACTTGGCACATAATAGATGGTTCAAAAAAAAAGGCTACCCACCTATCAGCCTGACTTTGTCCAAGAGATAAAGCTCAATGTCACAAACAAAGACTCTTAATATTGGAACTGCAAATTGAACTCCCATGAATGGATTTGCTAATTGTGGTCAGTGAAGCAATTGTGGCCTCTTGCTCACATATGGACTTGCTCCTTGCCTGTAATATGAACTACTTTGATGTGAGAACACTAAAGGATAGCAGGACTATTGATTTCTAGAATGAAATGTGAACAAAAAAAATTCATTCAAGCTGCAGTCTTCTGTTATTTGATAAATGTGTACATGGTAATATAGAGATATTTAGCAAAAATGCTTTGTACCTTTGACATATTACTTGGTAATCTCATTTTCAAGGCCTGTATATAAATTTCATGTCAGAATGGCTCTGTTTCTAATTACAATTAATGACAAATGGGACGATCATATTTAAAAATGCCATTCCTGTAAATGTTACCAGTTACTAATTTATATGTCCAAGGGCATTTATATTTGCAAAGCCATCCTCTGAAGAGCTGAGGTTACGCAGTGAGTGGCATGAGTTATAAATGAATTGAAAATTGCCTTCTGTCCCAGCCCAATGCAATTGTCTGTGTTTTGTAATGAGCCCTAGTTGGCAAGGTAACTCCTGTCACCAGGAGGAGTTCTCCACAGACTGCTCCATTTGTCACTGCTGTCTGAAGGACAGCACAGCCAGCTGGGAAGCTGGCATTCTGCAGAATTTTTATGGTGCTGTAGGCAGGCAGTGGTCTCCCTTAGCAGACTGTAATTCAATAACAGATATTTTTAAAATAACTTATGTTTGAATAATGCTAGGTTATGACACCCTCTGACCAAAGGTAGGAAAGTTAATGCTGATGTAGGGATGTTAACTTACCCAGGGAACCTGCTGGGGGAGGGAGAAGACAAGAATGGGCGAGAGCTTATTTGTGATGGAACGTCCATCTGCATGGGTATTTGTTTGGAATGCTCTTATCCAAAATGTCCACATTCGAATCTACCAACCACTCCATGGGAGAAAGGTGTGATGATCGGCTTCCATAAAGATTCAATAAAGATTTATTGCCCTAAAAACAACACGGGACTTAAAGGCTTGAAAGCAAACAAGCGGCCATCTAGCCCAGAAGCAACCGAGCCCACACGGAAGCAGCACACCAACATAGGTGACCATGAAGGACAGAGGAGACCAGGTCTCCAACATCAAAGGTGGGGTGGGGGTGAGAATCACATCACCGTGAAAGAGGGGGAGTGCATGATGGGGACCCAATGCCCACCTGTAGAGAGCTGAACACCCCTTCCAGAGGGGTAGTGAGGAGGAGATGGGCCACACAGGGTTCAGTGTAACAACAATGAAACTCAAAACCTTCCTCTAGTTCCTGAACGCTTCCTCCGCTCCCAATCATCATGACCCCAATCCTACCTTGCCTTGCAGACCTGGTTGTACCAGAGGATGTACAGCGGTGCAGTGGGGATCTGGAGGCACAGGGAATCTAGGACAGACGAACCCTTCAACACCAGCGGTGGGAGAGGCGACACCAGGAGGGAAGGGCATGTAGAAAGGGAGAACCGATCTCAGAGATCTATGTGTAACCTCCTCTCTGGGAGATTGGCAAGGGGGAGGTGGGTGAGGGGAGACGCCGGGGAGTGTAAGATAAGATATAATAATTATTTATAAACTATCAAGGGACCAGGGGTGGGATCGGGGAGGGAGGGGGATGGGGGAAAAAAAAGGGAAACCGAGCTGATTCCAGGAACCCAAGTGGAAGGTGAATTATGAGAGTGACGAGTGCAACGAATGTATAAGGGTGCTTTGCTCATTTGATGTATGCACAGATTGTGATAAGAGCCTTATGAGCCCCAATAAAAAGATTAAAAAAAGAGAAAGAAAATGATTAGGGCAAAGAATGTACGGATGTGCTTTATACAATTGATGTATGTATATGTATATGTATGGATTGTGATAAGAGTTGTATGAGCCCCTAATAAAATAAAAAAAGTGGAAAAAAAAACACGGGACAGTTCTGCTCTATCCTATTGGGGTGCTTATGAGTAGACATCAACTCAAAAGCATACAACAACAAACTGGAATGGATGTATCAATATTTATCAGTGTAATGCTTACGGAGGAGTTAAGGTCTCTCATGAGACACTGCCGGCATATTTTTTGAGATAGTAGAGCACATGACTCACTCTTTGTGCCTTCATATTGGTGGAAAAGTCCTTTATGGTCCTTCCTTTCTGAAATAAGGCAGTAAGTCTGAGCGCTTCTTTTTATTCTAGACTTCTCATTTAAATTTTTTTCTGTGTCCTTGCAGAGTTATATAACCTGTAACAAGTCTACTGTTGCTAGAAATTGTTCGGTAGGGAGACTTTAGAGGATAAAACTGGAGTCACAGCACATAATCAAGCAAGTAGGAACAATCCTTTGGTCTTAGGAGAACTCCTCATAGTATCTTTACATAGTATCTGACATTCAGTCAGATTGTTCAGGCATTCACTTTTACAAGCATGTTGCAGACATATTAAGCAATTTTTTTCCGAAAGTCACGCATGTAATGAGTAGTTGGAGGGACTAGACAGAATCCCCAAATCTTAAACCTTTGTCTAGAGTAGGGTTTCCCAAATTGTATTCCATTTGACAGAAGTCTCTGAATAAATTCTAGATGGGAATAGGAAGGGGGATTCTGAAGTAAAACAATTTCGAGAACTGTAGCCCCGTCTAGGGATGCTATTATGGACATAGAAGGCTCAGGAAAACAAACAATTAAGACTGCAGTATAGAAATCTTGTCAATTTGTTTTTTTTGTTTCTAAGTTTCTCAAATACACTGAATCAGAATGATGAGGATGACAATAATAGTAGCTTCCACTTAGTGAATCCTCTCTGGGTGTGCCAGGCACTCTTCTAAGTCCTCACAAACAGCGACGTGCTTAATCTTCACAATAGTTCTATGAGAGTTGTCATCATATTCCCTCATTTACTTATCTGTATATCTATCTGTCTATCTATCTACTTATGTTTCAAATAGAGAGAAATCAAAGCACTGGGAAGATGAGATAATCTGGTCATACAGCTAGTCAAAGAAGAGTGGGGATTTCAACCCAAGAAGTTTGGGTCCAGAATCTAGGCTCTAGCCACGATGCTAAACTTACAAAAGGGCCCTCCCAATTTTTTTCCAAAAGACTTTATTAGAACAGAATCCAAAAAAAAAAAAAAATAAGCAAAAGAACAGAATCCAGATATCATATCATCCAATAGTTCCTTCGTATCAAGCAGTGTTGTACAATCACTACCACAATACATTTCAAAACATTGTCTTCCTTCTGCACATAACACCCGTCGCCCACTCTCTCCCCATACACCCACCACCCGTCCCCAGCAAGCCTTATTCAAGTTATGGTCTCTATAGATTCAACCATCCTGGGTTTCATATACCGAAAACCATATAAAGATACATAACAGGGAGTCATGGACACTACCAATAATAACAAAATACAAGAGTGCTAATTTGAAAAACATACAAAACAGAAAATATTAAAAACCAGATCAAGCTCAAAGTGTTTCAAAAGGGAGATCAAATGTCAAGGTTTTAACCTTTCTAGTCAGATTTATCATTTTAATCTACTATAATAATTTTTCTAATATTTTCTGTCGAATAACCAGGTTATTCCCATCCCTCACTTATGGTCAGACACGGATCACTAGAGGTTTATTCCATGTGTCGATTTTGTGAATGTCTTTTGGGTTCCACTGTCATCTATAGTCTTCTAAAAACCAGAATTTTACAACTTAAGCTCTGATATCATTCTTTCCTTTGGATTTGTATTCTATAGTTTATAATCCTTGTATCACAGATGTTGGTGCATGTCATCCATGTCAACTTAGTTGACATCTAATTTAGATGGCTGCTTGTTTGAAAACAAGCCTTTAACATCCCAAAGGCTATTCTTTCTGGTATGGGCACCATCTAGTTTCTTCACTACACTTTGTTATTTCACCCATATCTTCTGTGTTTTCTTTATGAGGGTGCATATGGAGCAGGGCATGCCATAAGAACTAATTGTTCTTGGATCTAGGATTACCTGTAAGCCCAAAATCCATTCCTAAAGCTATGTTTTTTATCTACCTCTGGTTCACTGTAGAGCCATCTTTGTCATGTTATTGTAGAGAATCTTAGCAATCATCTTACTGGAGCATAAGGCCCTTCCGTTTGTAGTTTTGTAATGACATTGATTTAGCTCACAGTAATGTATTTCAAACACAATTTAGAAAGGGAGATTAAACAAGTGTAGGCTAACTGCAAATCACGATAGATGCACTTGCACAGATTAAGTCCTTATGTGACTGTACACTATTTACACAATGATAATGCCAATTCTTATTATAGAGAACCAGGGGTCCAAGGAACTTGTGCTGGTAAATACCACTTTAGTATTGTTTGAGGATATGCAGTTAAATGGGGGTTCATTAATATACAGATTGAGAGAATAGCAGAGCTGGAATGGAAATTAGAGTTCAACTTATTTGGCAGAGGGGGAATCTTCAGGTGTGTGGCAACTAAAATTAAGATCCAGGGATATGCTTCCTGGCTTATTTTTGGACTTATGTATTAGGAACTGTTGTAAATCAGATGGGGGAAAAACCTTAGGAGCTTTGACTGTGGGATTTGAGTGCCACAATGTTATTTATCTCATCACACACACACACACACACACACACACACACACACACACACACCTTATAGAAAGTGACAACAAGACACTATTGGTCCAGAGCAGCAGTTGGATGTCTAGATACAAAAGGCAGGCATTTCTGCAAGGTGATATGAGGACCAAGTTCCTAGTGTTCCTAGCACAGAGTAAGCACTAAGCATTTCTTTGTTGAAGAAAGAAAGAAACACACCAGTAACATTGTTATAGCATTTTATGGCTTAAGGAGCATTTCCATGGTCATTTTTAGTGGTGTGTTAGAAAAGAAAGCAGACATTGGGGGTCTGGGGAGGGTAAAACTATAGTAATAAAACTAAGAAATGAATGGTGATAGTTGCAGAATTTTAACAGAAGAGGTCTTGAGTTTGGGGAATAAAATTGGTGATTGGGGACTTGGCCATGATAATTAGTTCTTTTAATCTTCATTTATTTAAATTTATTTAAAGGATATATCCAAATTCCCACAAATAGAAAAGAAAAGAAAATTCTTAGAGGATGTAATATAAAAAAAGTAACGTGGATCTTTTAAATGACTTTCTATCCATAAATGAAGAGAATATGCTTTAAAGAATGCCCAGAAAAGTAAGATCAGAAATGAGGTGTCACTAAACCCGTCTCATACTCTTTCTCCTGATCCAAATCCATGAACATTTGAAGGCTCAGGGATCCATTCTGGGGTGATCAGAGGTCGAATTTTACATTTCCTTTTTTCCATTTGGAGGACAATAAGATTGGCCACTGAGGCCTCCCGTTGTTCCTGATGATAAAGCCACTTGTGGGTTTCTTGAGCATCTAAGATGATGGAATGGTATTGTTTTCATAAAGATATCTGCTTTTTGTCATTCATAATTCAAGTCAGGAGTGCACTAAATTACATATTCCTTTCATACGGTCCATTGAGAGACTAAGAATTTGTTTTTCTCCCTTTTAGACTTTAAGTTCATATAGACATGAGAAAAGGACCCACGCTTTACCATTATATTATTTACTAGAATACACGATGTGCTTACTAAATAAGTGTTGAATAAATAAATGTTCTGTAGTAAAAAGTATGCATGTTTGATGCCATTTCTTTGTAGTCTACTCTAAGTAGAGGAGCAATGTTTGCTGCTGGTGGTTTTTGTTTTGCTTTCTTCTTCAGTATCAAAACTAAATAACAAACCAGTTGCCATGGAGTTGAGTCTTTTGAATAGAAGATCCTAGAGGATAGAGTAGAACTTACCCACTGCTGCCACATCCTGCTCTTAAGGAGTGGCTGAGTGTTTAGAAATTCTGACTTTTTGAATAGTAGACAAATCATCTTATTACAGGATTCCTTTTTGTCATGATAACTGGGTGAAATTTGCAAGACATACAAGGAGCCCTGGTGGCAGAGTAGATTGTCCTTAGGCTGCTCACTTCAAAGACAGCAGTTCAAATCCACCAGTGAGTGGTTCCGGATGAGGCTGGGTAGATGAGGAGTTTTGCTCCCATCAAAATTACCGTTTGGGAAATACACAGGAGCAGTTCTGCTGTGTCCTAAAGTGTAGCTCTGCATAATGGTACTCAATGGTAGCAGATATTTGGTTTCACTTATAGAAGCTAGTTCGGTTTGGGTTGTATGGAAATGATAGTTTTCTATCTAGAATCTTTTAGTAACAACAAATATAGATCAGTGGATGTCTGCTAATTTGAACTGAGTAGAGGAAAAGTAATACTTGTATTTTCAGAGTAGCAGGTATCAAGCACTGCCTTCTCCATTAATTTTATACAGATGAGGAAACCAGGGGGCAGTTACTTAACATAATCACCCAACTATTGTTGCTGCTGAATAGGCTTTGGGCTGCTATTATAAAGGTTGGTGGTTTAAATCCACCAGCCTTTCCTTGGGAGTAAAAGGAGGCTGTTTGCCCCCATTAAGATTGATGTAACAATACCTGATTATTTGATCTCCCTTTGACCCACTTAAAAGTTGTTTCAGTGTTTCGTATTTTCTGCTTTCTTTTAAACGGAAACGTTTCTGTGTGTTGTCTACTCATTATTTGCTTGCTTCCTGTCTGCATTTGTGTGATTTTCTGAATATGAAATCCAGGATATGTAGATCTAGAGAGACCGTCCCTAGACTGATAATTATCTGGGGTATGGCCAGGAAGTATGGGGGTAAATAGGGAGCTAACAATAACAAATACGTGTAGATTTATTCTGAAATTGTAATTTGTGGTGATGGTACAAATCGTCTCAATATGATTGAACACTTAAATTGAATGATATGTGAAGTATATGCAATTAAAAATATCTTACAAGGTGAGTAGTCTTAGAAACCCTATTTAAGGTTAGGATAAATAGATTTTGAATGGACAGCAGTGTTTTGTTTTGTTTTGGTTTTGACTGACCCCCGCTTCAGTGTTCTTCTCACCCATCTCACTGTTACCTCTGATCAACAGCATGAAGATTTACCGTGGAGCCTTGGAGATGTAACGCTGTCTTGGTGCCAGAAAACAAGGCGGGAGATCAGTAAAACTCTGAATGTGCAATACTCCGTTGCCTGACCTCCAGGAGTACCAGGGCCAACTCTGTTTAGGAACGTCTTGTCCAATCTCAAAAAGTATTAGAGCAGACCCATGATCTGACTAGCTGTTTCCTGCCTGCGTCTTGCATGACAGGCAACACCAGCAGGGTGGCGGTGGGGGGAAGAGGCACTTGAAAAGTAGAGAAAGATCTCGTGTCTTTGGGAAGATTTCCACTTTATACTTGGAGCCTTCAGAAAGCTACACAGTGCTGGAGTGGGCACAATGGTGAAACGGTGCTTGAGTTTAGGGTAGTGGACTTTGAGAGGTGACTTTAACTGCCGCTCCTTCATCCCACCCCTGCCCACGGAGTTCACTGGTTAAAGAGAGAAACAGTGTGCCTATATAGACCAGCCACTTATTTTGCTGTTATCCTACTCCACGGTGACTCCTTAGGGAGATAAATAGGTGACAGTATCCATCATATGATACATATTAGAATGCTTACATTTGGGGATAGAGATTTTTGTCCAGAATATTATGGAAATAGACTTGCTTACTTTGGGAACATTAAAAAAAAGCTATGTTTTGATGTGTGTGTTGGGATTTGTGCGGTCCTTGATATAAAATTTTTATTTTTTCATAAATATGTGTCTCTGTGTTAGTAGTTCCATGAGGGAATCAGTGGCTGGAAGTGTTGATAATACTAAAGATTTCCCTAATGGAGAAAAATGAATGCATATATTCCCTTCCAACTCAGAACAGGCAAAGGATCCTTGAAGTAAGAGATTTTCACTTGAGCTTAAGAGTGGTTTCTCTCTAAACATCTTTTCTTTTCTCTTTTCCTTATTTGGGTGATTCAACATACCTCCTCCCAGGGTTTTCTGCCTCTGCCATTGAGCTATTTTGTAAATTTAACTCCAGCTGTTGTAGGGGGTGGAAGGGTTCAGAGACGTAATGAAATCAAGGCCTGTTTTCCTACTAGCTCTTCCAAGTGAATCTACCTCATAGTCAGTGCCGCCAAGTTGTGTCTGACACCTAGAGCCACTACAGGACACAGGAGAACTTCTCCCTAAGCTTTGCATGGCAGCAAACTGTTACAGAAACAGAAAGACTCCCCTTTCTCCAACAGTGTGGGTTTAAACTGCTGATTTGGACTTAGAAGCCCCATGTGTATCTACTACTACACTACCAGGGCTCCTACCTACCTTAGAAACCAAACTCACTGGCGTGGAGTTGATTCCAATTTATAGGGCCTCTATAGGGACAGGGTAGAACTGACCCTATGGGTTTCTTAGATTGTAAGCTTCATCTTTCTCCTGAGGAGAAGCTGGTAGTTTCAAACTGCTAAGTTCACAAGTCGTTGCCCAATGTATAGCCCACTATGGCAGCAGGGCTCCTGGTACCGACCATATAGGTATATGTACCATAGCATGGTGTGGGGAGTGGAGAATAAGACGCTCATTTTCAGAAAGGAGTCAAATGCTCAAGCATGAGGGCCTGGAACATGATGGGGAGTGGATTAGGGGAGATGTTCCTTTGGGTCTCTGTGCCTTTTCACACTGGCTTACACCAAGCTTGCATAGCATGCATTCTAAGCCTGAGGTTACTGCATAAAAATATATTTCTTTTGACCCCAGAACTAGACTGAAGAGTAAGTTAACTCTGAGGAATGAGTCTCATTTTTTAGCAGAGCTGAGAAGAAATGATTTGTTTTCCTGGAGGAGTGGGGGGAGCCACACTTCCTCCCCCTAGTTTTTAAAATTTTTTTACTGCACAATTGCATTTTTCTAGCTTGTAAATCTCAATTCTTCAAATTTTGAAGTTAATATTGTGTTTCTTTTTTATTTTCACAATGTTCAGATCATAGCAATAAAATGTGATGGATTGGGTTATTAGAAAAGGGAAACAATTGCGGCTTTTCAGGGCCCCCCCTTAGGAACTGTGCTATTATTTGGATCATTCCAGGACGGCAAACGCCTTCCTTGTGAGCCATTATGCGTTAGGGTACATGTACGTCTATCTGTTGTAAAATTACCCTCGTTACCCTGGGAACTCAGGTGTATGTCTCCTCCTGCTGCTGGGATTACACAATAGGTGTAAATAATGTGTGCGAACAAATTGCCCTGTCTTGTGTAAAGTGCTAAAGCCTTGTCCTTCCTAACTCAAGGAGCATGTTATCTTCAGGGTCCTCCCTGAATGATGTGGGCAAGGAGTGAGCGACAGACGAAAACCTCAAGTTCTCATAGTGGATCAAAACAGGGCGTCAATCGGATTCTTCCTGGTTCAGTCATGGGCGATGGAGCAAAATTGGAATGGACCTAAATTTGTAAAATGCAGTGATCCGAAATAATAACTGCAACAGAGAAAGTACAGGCTGATACCCTGCTAGAAAGGCAATCTCTCTCTCTTAGAAAACAAACAAAGGCAAGGGGAGTATTGCATAGCAACCAAATCTCTTGAACAGCAAAATCAAAAACAATGCCCCTCCCCCCCACAAGGATGACAGAAATCTGGACCACTTTAAATGTGTGTCTCTCTCCTCAGTGCTGGCAATACCCCAGTATCCTACACCAACCTCCTGAAAGGACTCCGTACACCTTTTCTAAATTTCCCATTCCAGGGCTTTGAACTGCCAATTTCCACTCCCCCCTCCCCCCGAATTTGGTTGTTGTTACCCTTTATTGTACTTTTTAAAAATTAAGGTCTCTTCTGATTTCTCTTTGTTTACCATGACTGGACTGGTGTGGACCAGTTTGAAACCCTGTTCTAAATACAGACAGATGGCTTCACAAAAGATTTCAAAGTGCTAAGGAAACGCTAATGAAGAAGTTTGCTCTGCATGATGGAAGGCATTGGACTGCATTCCTATGTTTCTCTTTGTGATGCTAATCTCAGCCATGGAAGTCACTTCCTTCCACTAGACATAAAATGGTCCTGTGACATCTGTAGGGAGAATACTGGAATGGGAACTGGGAGGCACAGGTTCATCCTTCCATTTCTACCATTAACTAGCTGACTAACTTTGAGCAGTGTGTTGCCTTTGGTCTATCTTTTATTTTCCTTGTCTATAAATGGGCAGTAACAGTACCTGCCCAAGCTTATTTGCAAGAATGTAACAAAGAAATGAGCGTTTTATTACCCATTGAAAGATGTAAACAAAAATGATACTCAAAGGTGTTGATAATATGATGGTTTAATATTTTTGTAGCTCTTCAGAAACAAGTGCTTTGCCCTGAGAAAGAATGTGACTGATGTGAGGCATTGTGATAGATATTGTGGGTGGAAAATAATATGTAGATAATATGATGACTAGGAGGGCCTACAGAGCCACTGTACCTTTCTGGAAGGGCTGTGCAGCTGAAAGGAAGGGGAGCCTTCCTGAACTGATCTGTGTTTCCAGCGAAAATATCCGCTATTGGGAGCAATTAATGGTTGAGCAGAAAGAGAGAGTTCACATATGAGGCCAATGTTTAAGTCAAATCCAGGAATGCAAAAAGTTGGGTGTATGGGGAGGAGGTTTTCTTCTTTTTCCCCCTCTCTTCCTGAAGTGGTTGTTGGTAGGTTTTATAGAGTTGGTGCTGACTCAAGGCAACGGAATGAAACACTGCCCAGCTCTGCAGCATCTTCCCCTACATATTTACAAGTATCCATGTCTCCATAAAGACCAACTGTTATTTACTGAATCAGATGCCTACAGTGTAATGATATCCCATGATCTGGTACAAGGGAGCATGACTGATGTGATTTAAAGGGGATATTTGACTTGTGAGAACTCTGCCTCCTTTTTATCCCCTAGCCCCCACCCCCGCCCCCGCCCTACTTGAAGTGAGGAGGACAGTATTTCCCAAAGTGTGGTCTAGGAGATACTAATATCTGTAGATATTTTCCCAGCTAAATTGGGAAATGTTTCATACTATGGTTCAAACTAGAAAATTCAATATGAAGAGGACAGTGTACGCTTTGTGATTATTGTTAAAAACCTTTAACTCAGCATTTTGCAAGCTTATTTTTGGGATCCCCTTTTCATATATTACCAACCAGCATCCCACTTATTATATGAGGGGGGTTCAAAATTTTCATGGAACCGTGGAATTAAAAGCTATGGAAATTAATGGCATTCTTCCTTGAACTTTTTGAATCTCTCATGCATGGAAAGATTTTAAGAGGCATAGGCATTTGCTAATACAGGTTGCTATGCTACCTTAGTTATCTAGTGTGGCTATAACAAAATTAGCACAATGGGTGGCTTTAACAAACTCATGTTTGTTTGTTTTTCATGGTTTAGGAGGCAAAATTCTGGGTAGCAACTCAAGGGGAAGGCTTTCTTTCTCTCTCTTTTCCATGTATTTCCTGATACCTTGGAGATCTCTATGTGGCTAGCTCCTTTTTTGCCCCCTTCCCTGAATATGCTTGCCTGTTTAATCTCTTTTATATCTTAAAAGAGATTATCTTGCTCTCTTCCAGTAGTGACCAAAAAGGTTCCCTACTCACTTGACCCAGAAAGCCCCACAAAATCATGCAAGTCAAGAGTGCTGAATTTTGGGTCCATTTTAAGGAAACTGTGTAACTGCCTAGGCCATCAAGGATCTGCAGATCCGGAAAGCCACCAAATATTTGAAAGACATCATTTTGCAGAAGCAGTGTGTGCCCTTCTGATGGTACAACGGTGCAGTTGGTAGGTGTACCCAGGCCGAACAGTGGGGTTGGACCCGGGGTCGGTGACCCAAAAGGAGGGTTGATTTTTTACTGCGCATGTTTGAAAATGCAGAGAGTAATGTGGAATTTAAGGATAAATATGTGGATTTTCTTTTCCTTGAGCGCATCCAGGTGAGCAAAGCCCAAGAAATGCTGCTGGGCTTATAGAACTCATGGTCAGATCAATTCATTGGTCAGATAAACTCATCCATGAGCTCCCCCGGCCACACTGAAATGATCCTGATTGAAAAGGAACAAATTGTTCCTAAACCAGAAGAGAAAGCTGCACAGAAGACAAAGACCACCCAGAAGAACCTGAAGAAACAAAAATGTATGGCTTGGGAGTAAATTAAATTTAAAAGAAACGTTCATAAAAGTTAAACTAGGTAGAATTGGGAGCATGATAGTGGGGGGAGTGAGTATTTAAGAACTAGAGGAAAGCTGTATGTTTCATCATGGCTACACTTCACCCTGACTGGCTCATCTCCCCGTGACTCTTCCATAAGGGGATGTCCAGTTCTCTACGATGAGCTTTGAGTCCCCACTCCGCACTCCCCCTCATTCACAATGATATGATTTTCTGTTGTTTGATGACTGATACCTCACTCCTTGGACACCTCGTGATCACAAAGACGAGTGTGCTTCTTCCAAGTGGACTTTGTTGCTTCTGAGCTAGATGGCCGCTTGTTTATCTTCAAGTCTTTAAGACCCAAGATGCTATATCTTTTGATAGCCGGGCACCGTCAGCTTTCTTACCACATTTGCTTATATACCCATTTGTCTTCAGCGATAATATCAGGGAGGTGAGCACCCCTTACAAATCTGGCTAGACCAGAGGATGTACACTGGTACAGATAGGAACTGGAAACACAGGGAATCCAGGATGGATGATCCCTTTATGACCAGTGGTGAGAGTGGCAATACTGGGAGGGTGGAGTGGAAAGGGGGGAACCGATTACAAGGATCTATACATATAACCTCCTCCCTGAGGGGCGGACAACAGAAAAGTGGGTGAAAGGAGACATTGGACAGGGCAAGATATGACAAAATAATAATTTATAAATTATCAAGGGTTCATGAGAGAGGGGTAGTGGAGAGGGAGGGGAAAATGAGGAGCTGCTACCAGGGGCTTAGGTGGAGAGTAAATGTTTTGAGAACAATGATGAGGGCAATGAATGTACAGATGTGCTTTACACAATTGATGTATTATGGATTGTGATGAGTTTAATGAGCCCCCAATAAAATGATTAAAAAAAGTTAAAGTAGGAGAAAGAAAAGAGATTACCTGAAGATACAGGCTACATTAAAAAATTGTCTAGTCAACATAACAAAACCACCCATTCCCCAATAGATTCATAACCACAGGCATAGAAGCTAGGGTGCTTATATTTATGAGGGTGTGGCTGTTTGAAAGCCTTTCTCATGGGTTAGACTTCTAACATCTATACTAACTGCTATGTAGACAGTTCAAGATCACCACTTCCTCCTCAGCCCATAAAGGCTATCTGCACCTGTAAAGATTTACAGCCTTGGAAAACCATATATAAGATTGTTAGGGGTCAGGGGCAAGCCATGGTACTTTCCATCGCTTCATATACATATGAAAGTTGGGCCTGGAATGAGGAAGATTGATGCTTGGATGCATTTGAATTATGGTGCCAGAAAAGAATATTGAAAGTACCAAGGACTGCCCAAAGAACAAACAAAGCAGTGTTGGAAGACAGAATGCTCCATAGAAGTAAGCTTAGCGAGACTTCATCTCATGTGCTTTGGCCATGTCCAGAAATACGAGTCCCTGGAGAAGAACATCATTTGGAGTAAAGTGGAGGGGCAGCAAGAAGAGGGAGGCTTCCAATGAGATGGACTGCCATAGTAGCTGCAACAATGAGATCAAACATAAAAACACGTGTGAGGATGGAGTGGGGCCGGGCAGTGTGGAGTACTGTTGTGGCTAGGGTTGCTATTTGTCAAAATTGACTCAATGGCATCTAACAACGTGAGTCCGAATAGATTTGATGCCAGTAGTTTGGGGGAGGCAGGCACAGAATTCGGTCTATAATTTATGCCATACAGCAATGCTTCCTGTCGGAGAATTCAGTATTAACCTCCCCCAAAGTTTAAACCATTACACTAACCCAAAGATTAGTGATACTTTCTGCCCAAAGAAAATATGAAAATAGTAGAATAATTTGACAACTTCTTTTTTATATAATAGCCTAATGATAAAAGCAGTCAATACCTTGCTATTGAACTAGTCACAGTGCTGAGCACTTTGGGTTGTTTTAACAAGCCTAACCATGATCCTGCAAGATATGTCGAATGATTCTTCATTTTATAGCCCTGGGAATTAGGGAAGCACAGCTAAGAAAATTGCCCAATGCCAGAGATCTAGTAAGAGGCAGGTCTGGAATAGGAATTAGTGTCTGTTTAACCTCGCAATCCATGATCTGGATTTAAAATATAGAAACTATGACTCTGACTCCTGAGCAATAAATGGCATTTCAAAAATCTCAAAGTTCTTTATCTGAATAATGTATCAGCTGAGGCTCTCATTTGGGGATCTTTCCTTCTGTTACCTAGGGCTGGGAGTGGGGGCAGGGTGTGTTGGTGAGGCCCCATCAGCATCACAGTTTCATTAACCGAGTGGATGAAATCCTAGTCAGTTAAAGGTGCCTAGTATTGCATGAGTATCTTTCGGCTTTCAAACTTACTATTATTGTTCACTGAAGTTTCAAATCCATCTCTACGGTTTTTTTAAAAACCATGCTCCTGTTGGAGGCTATCTCTTTAAGCCACTTGCTTGGTTGCTTGCAAACCAAATGTTGCTCAAATGGATTCCTTGATCTGGGCATCTCCTCATTTGCACTAGGTCCCTCTATCCATGCCTTTGTCATTGCACTGGAGAGAAAGCGGAAAGCCTCCTTTTATGGACATGGTAAAAGCACCTCCAGCAGCCTCTTGACCATGTGAGGGTCCCAAACTTATTTGGATTCCCACCTCTTTTTCAGGAAAATAAGCATTCACCACTTCCGTAGCAATTGAACACTTTTTAAATAATAGCTCACAATTCAGGATAAAGTGTAGGTACCTGCTTTTTGCATCCCCTCTGGATCATTCTAGTGCCGCTTTGTCGGGGGCTGGCAGGGAGAGTATTGCTTAGACAAAGCTGGTTGCAAATAAAGATGGCATCCATCCATCTAATTATAACTTACGTGCATTACACACCCTTATTTTATGCCAGGCGTGGTCTGTACTAGGAATAGCATCTTTCTTTGTGTTTTTGATCTGTTTAAATTATACGTACCCATTTTACACCCTGATGTTGCAGTGGTTATGTGTTAGACTGCCAACCGCCAGCTGCTCGGTGGGAGAAAAATGAGGCTGCCTACTCATAGGGGTTATTCTACCCTGTCCTCTAAGGGTTGCTATGAGCAGGCACTGCCTCGGTGGTAGTGAGTTTTTACCCTCTTTACTTGGGGTGCTTGGAAGCTAAGAACCACATTGAAATGACAACATACCTGAGAAGCATGCATTGAATACTAACACTATAGCAGGTGCTCAGAGCCTGAGCTACTTCATCCGATCCTCCAACATCAGGAGAGTGATTTTAATCCCTACGTTTTATCAATATTTCCCAAAGTGGATGATGCCACCCCCTGTGGGGCACTGAAATGATGGGCTGCAAAAGATGACGCCTATACTTTATCCTGGATTCTGGGCTATCTTACAAAAGTTTGTAATGCTCAGGAAGCAGTGGGATGGGTGCTGCATAATTTTTTTTCTGAAAAGGAGTAGTAGGCAAAATAAGTTTGTGAACCTATGCTCTATATGATCTAGTCTTACTAGACCTCAATTTGTGTTTTTTTTCCCCACTCAGAACCTTGCCATGATTATAAGGAGGCTCCCACACTGGTCCATAGTCCTCTAGCTCAGCGCTTCTCTAATTACTGTACTTATATCAGAAGCACCTGGAGGGTTGGTCAAACTGCAGGTTGCTAACCCTTCCTGCCAGAGTTTCTGTGCCAACAGCTCTGAGGTAAGTTTTGAGGATTCACATTCCTCACGAATTCCCAGGTGCTGGTCCAGGGAGGGCACTTTGAGGACCACATATGATCAGACCTTCAACCAACTGTGCTTTACAATCTGCTTGGCTCTTGAGCAAGAGTCTGTCGAGCCTTTTCTTAAAATGGAACAAAATCACTCAGTTTGATCTATGCACATCCTAACATGCACATCATTAGGGTATTAAAAAAAAGTCTTACCTTACTATGCCACGATTATACTCTTTCTCTCGAGGTTTGAACACAGGTGTGATTTCAGGGAATCTCCTTCCAGTCAGTCCTTAATGGCTTGCTGCCCCACTACTAAAGACTTTATGAGCCGTTCAACCTGATTATGACAATGGTAAGTGGCAGTATATTTACTGTGTGAATACTTAATAGGAGACAATATGGTGTGGGAATTAAGTGCATAGTCTTTGTAATTAGACAGACCTGGGTTTAAATCCCACTCAGCCACTTAGTAACTGTGTAATTGCCTAAGTAACATGGCTCTTGAAGTCTCTGTTTCTTACCTGCACAATAGGGGATGATAATAGTACCAAAGTTATGTACTATAAATAAGATTATATATATATAACCCATTCTGCCATGCCTGGCATAAAATAAACTCAGTCATAGTAGCTAGTTTTATGATTTGACAACCTCTGCTCTCCACAACCCTGGTGTACCATAGAATTATTGCAAGACTTCCACAACACTGTGCATACATACTGGGATCTGTAGATGGAATCGGTCTGACTACGTACAGTTGCTTTAAATGTATATAGCTGCCTAACTAATTAGCAAAATGCAAGTTCACTTACAAATATTACTGAACTTCTAATAAATTGCCATCATTAAATGCTATTTACTTGTTCATCAACATATATTAAAAGATCAATATTCCTGACACTGAAGAAGGATACTCACAGTTTAAACAATTGTGACGCACTGGGTTATCTGATAAAGCTATTAACCGGCTCTGTTCTACAGAATGGCATGTTCCTAAAAGAGGAACCGTCGGGTCTATTTTTATGCACAGATGAGACAGGGCATATTACAAAGCTGGTGGTATTGCTTAAGAAGAATATGAGTTGGGGGGCTGCTATAAAGGGACCATCTGAGAAAAGAAGGGTCTATGTGAAAAAGAAAGAAATTCAATGCCAGCTTTTGCCAAAATTCATAGAGAATGCACTTACTAGCTAACCCATAATAACTGAGGGCTTCAAAGGAATTCACATAGCAGTGCCATGGAAGAAGAGCCTGGAAACCTGCTTCCATGAAGAGAACAGCCAGGAGAACTGCATGGACCATAGTGTGTCACCATGAGTCAGCACTGACTCCATGGCCATGGGGGATGGTTTAGCCAGTCTTGCAGAAGAACCACGGAAGTTTTTTTTTTTTTTAAGATAGAAGCCTGTTGCCTTGTGTTAGTTAGGGTTGACTAGAGAAACAAACATACTCATATATGTGCAAGAAAGATTTTTATGTCAAGAAGTAGTTATATATCATCTACACATCCCAACCCAGTCTAACTCAAGTTCCAAATTCTGATACCAATCCTCTTCAGACTCATGCAGTCACATGCAATGATGTCAAATGCAGGAATATCACAGGCCAGTGGGTGTAAAGTCTTGTGGGTCTAATGGCAGTGGATGCATCTCCAGGGCTCTGGCAGGTCTCAGAGTGGCTGACTGGCATGAGGCTTAAGGCAGAGAGTGGGTCAGAGTAGGTTCCCAGGCTCTTCCTTATGAGAAGGCCACATCCACAAGGAGGTACCATCAGCCTGTGACCTGATTGACAGGCTAGAATCAACCCCTACACATTTATATAACAAGTTGACATAAAATTGAGTAACAATCATAACTCCCCAAAGGGATTTGAGTCTCTAATACAAAAAAAAATTCTTATTGTTAATTCTGATTAGATGATCTCACTGTGGTAGTTTCATAATTTCATGTCAACTTGATAAGTAAGTGTAGGGGTGGAGTGTAGTCTGTCAATCAAATCACAGCTTGATGAAGCCTCCTTGTGGGTGTGGCCTTCTCATGAGGATCCTTGGAACTTCCTCTCTCTGCTTGTGTCTTCTGGTTGACAAACCACAAGGTAGCTTGTTGAGACCTGCGAGGAGCCCCTCCTTCTGCTTCACCATCCTGCTGGTGAGTCTCTAAGGGAGCTGGAAGAGCCACGTGGAGACCTGTGACAGTGTTGAGATGCTTCTACTGGCAATAGATCCACAAGACTTTGCACCCACTGGCCTGTGATCTTTCTGCATTTTGCATCGTTTCATGTGCTGCATGAGCCTGAAGAAAGATTTATGGACTAGTCTTGGACTTATGGACTAATATAGGGCTTACAAACTTGATATGGACTGGACTGGGACGTTTTCTTAATATATAACTACTCTTTGATATAAAGCTCTTTTTCATACATATATGAGTGTCCTTGGCTTTGTTTTTCTAGTCAACCACTGTAAAATACTAACAATATCCCTCCAGAATTACCAGCAAGTCGCCCCTAAAATAAGAAGGAAGTGGTGGCAGAAATGAAATGTCGGTGTCATATTAATTTGTAATTAGGGATATATGTATATTTTTCCTCCTGAGTCTAGAAATCAAAGCTTATGTTTGCACTCATTATTTGGCATAATTGGTCAGGGTAACAATCTGTGATTTGAAGACTGTTTAGAATTGATTCAGAAGGGAATGGAACAAATATGTTTTATGGTGTTTTGTTTTTCTCTAGGAATTGCTGAATTCAGTTTCATGTAATGGGTACTCATAACACAGCTATCTAACTATTTCTTTATAGTTTCCTCTTCCACGTTTCCAGTTCCATTTCCACCCACTCATATATAGGCCATTTAAAAATGTATCTCTATAACCATAAAATAAATGTCTCTGAAATTATCCTCCCAATAGATTTTGCAGTGAATATTTACTTTGAAAATCCACTGCAATCTACATCACTCCTGAATTACTCTGCCTTCCCACCTACCCCTCCTGCCACACCTTAATAAGGTTACAGCAAAATCAAACTCATATTAGCATCTGCATAAAGAAGACAACGTCAGATAATAAATCAACTTCCAAAGAAAAATTTTATCAGCTTTTTGAAGTTGAATAGACCTGATTTGGACTTCCTCTACTATGTTAGTCATTAATGTTTTTAAGGTTAATATATTTAATACAATTTACATGAACCCATCTAACATGATTATTTTCATATTTGTGCAGGACCACACAATTTTAAATCATTCCAACCATTGTTTGCATATGGTTTTGTTTTGCTTTTTCCCATAAACTCCACAAATATCTGACCATATAAGGAGTCTTCTAAAAGTTCATGAGAAAAATCCCATTATTTCAAAACAGGTTTTTCCACAGATTTTTTGTAGCACCCTTCTGTTTTTCCTACTCTTAAGCTAGTCCGTGTCAGATTAAAAACAAAGTAAGCACAGGCTTACTTGAGGTTCCTGACTAATCTGTACTGAAGAGCTGCACATGCTTTCCACCCCATGTAAAATTTTGTAAGGAAGTATAACTAAGCCAAAGCTCACCTTGCTTCTTGGGTAATCTGCCCCTGAAGCTTGCATTTCAAATGTTTCCAAGTGGGAGAACTCTGTCAGGCCACGCTGATTTTGCATTCAATTCAAACTCTTTCTCCATTGTATGAAATATCATCATTCTCACTGCAGCTTGAGTATTGGCTTCTTCTGGTCCCCAGGGCAATTGGCTGAAAAGACTTTTTAAAATTGCTTCCTCAGAACTACACCAAAGCTTCTCCATGATCTGGCCTCTCGTCTAAGTACCTGGATGTGTTTTACAACTCGGTAGATCCAGGATGATTTGCCAAGCCTTGGTATAATTGGTAGTGATTAGCTAGGCCTAAAAGAAATCCTTATGAATTTGATTAGAAAAAAATGCGCAGGGTGTAGAAATATTAATAAAGGTCCTCCCATGAGAGGCATCTGGTTGTCTTAGTAAACTGCAATTGTCTACATTGCAAGGGGACCAAGGAGAAAACTAAAGATCTTTTGATGGTGATGACATGAAAAGACAGAGGGAGAAAAACTCATTTTTCCGACTATGTTGAATAATGAAACGATCCCTGGCGGCACTGTGGGATAAGCATTGGATCGCTAACTGCAAGGTCAGTGGTTCAAACCATGAGCTACTCCATGGGAGAAAGATGAGGCGGACAGGACTTGTAAAGCTGTACAGGCCTGGAAACCATGCCTAGGAATGCTATAGCTCGTGAAAACACAAGCTACTCCGTGAGAAGAAAATGTGGTCATTTGTTTCCATCCAGATTACAGCTTTAGAAGCATTCGTTTGGTTTAGGTGAATAGTGATGAGTTTAGGATGTGCTCACTATTATTTTCAACTGGTTCTTCTTCCTTCAAGTGTAACTTCTACGTGGGTTGACAAGACATGAACAAAGTAGGCAACTCTGGAAATAAATAGTTTAAGACAATAATAAAAGAGGTGTCATGAAACAAAACATTATTATTTGATAAATGAATGGTACAAAAAGTGTTCTAGCAGTTGCGGTAGGATGAGCTGAGGTGCATTCGCATATAAGTACATTTGCTATTCCAAACATACTTCCGCATCAGTAAAATTCCCATTTATCCTTCAGGGAATCATCAGTTATTGCCTCCTTGGTGTAATCTTCATCAACCCACCGCCCAAAACACAACCAACAGACACACACACACCCCTACTAGACTTAATTCCTTTATCTTCCAGAAATCCACTGAATGTTAAACCTGAAAAGTCTACAAAACCACATATTAAAGTGCTCTACTTATTTGTTTACACATTGGACTCCTCCAAGAAAATGACACCCTCAAGAGTAGTGGCAATGTGATAGTAAGTAATTTGCTTAACAAATCATACCTAGAAACTGTTCCACTGGAAAGGTCAACTCACACCTCTCAGAACGGGGGGCCTGTCCTCAAACAACTGGGAAATTCATGTTCAAATCACCCGAAATGCCTTCAATTTTGTTGGCCACTTCTGAGATTTTGGTAAGATTGTTCTAAAGTGGGCACTAAGCACTGGTAGTTAAAACAGTTTCCCTATTGATTGTAATGTGCTACTACCATTATATTATATTGTATTATTCTATACAAATAATCAAATAGACTGGCTTACATGAAGAAGAATGTGGGATCAGGATTGGAGGAAAGCTTATTAACAATTTGTGATATGCAGATGACACAGCCTTGTTTGCTGAAAAGTAGGAGGACTTGCACTCACTGATGAAGGTCAAGGTTTGCAATCTTCAGTGTGTTTTATCACTAAATGTAAAAAAGAGCAAAATCCTCACAACAGAAAAATTTGAAGTTGTTAAGGATTTTTGTCTTGCTTGGATCCGTAACCAATGTTCAAGGAAGCATTAGTCAAGAGATCAAAAGTTGTGTTGCCATTAGATAAATCTATTGCACTGGACCTCTTTAGAGTATTGGACAGCAAGGATATTATTTTGAGGACTAAGGAGTGCCTCACCCAAAGCATTGTATTTTCAATTTCCTCATATGTATATAAAAGTTGGGCATTGAATGAAGAAGACCAGAGAAGAATGGATGCATTTGAATTGTGGTGCTAGAGACGAATATTGAAAGTACCATGAACTGCTAAGAGAATTAGCACATCTTTCTTGGAAGTAGTACCACCAGAATGCTCCTTAAATGGTGAGACTGTTTTGGATACTTTGGACATGTTGTCAGGAGAGTCAAGTCACTGAAGAAAGACATCATAGAATGGCAGTGAAAGAGAGGAAGGTGCTCAAAGGGATATATTGACACCCTGGCTGCAACAATGGGCTTAAACATAGTAGCCATTGTGAGGATGGCATAAGGCCAGAACATTGTCTCACTGTGTTGTGCATAAAATCACTATGTGTGTGCAGGAGCTAACGCCGTGGCACCAAACAACAACAACAAGAGTAAGATTCAGCCTTCTGCAACTAAATATTGTCAAATGGCAAGGTTTCGGTGATCAAGAGAAAAGAAGACATTATTGTTAAGCATCAAGTGGTATGCAAATATGTAACTGTGAAAACTACTTAGAGTGCATACCCCGGACTTGTCCCATTTGTAAGTGCCTTTGGAAGCAGTTGGAACACATTTCTGAGTTTCAGAAAGAAACAATTGCTGCATTGGCTGGTGGCGGGTCTCCTGCCGCCACTCTAGCCAGCGGTCAAGAAGGCCAACGACTCCTTTCTACGGGGACAGCAGGTTCTCTGTGCCCCACGCAGAACCTTGCCTGTTTCTGTGCGACCACTTTCATTTGGAATTTGAGAATCACACTATCCGGTTGAGAAAGCTTGAATGAAAACAATTATGTGAAAAGGCAGGGAATGGCCTCTTCTGACTTTGTGGCCCAACACAAGGCTTCGCAGCATTCTGGAAAATATTCTTTTCTGGCCAGTGCACACAAACCAGTAGCTTATTTGGGGTTTTGGTAGCCTCTGCTGGTAATGTTGGAGGTGGCTTCCCAAGGACAGAATCCCTGAGGGGACAGAGAACAAGAAAGGGAGTGGTAGTAAGCCAGTGGCTAACTCCTAAGAGGTATGAGACTCACTGCAGTCAAATTGTTAGGAATGGGACACCTTGATTAGGAACATGTCCCGGCGCTAAAATTGTTTGCCTTTTGTACGTATACCACTTAAACTCAGCTGGAAATCCCCTTCCTGCAGACAACTTAATCTTTTGGCTGGATTAACTACTGGCTTCAAAATACGATTATCCAGCTGTGAAAGGCCATTTTGAGGCTTTCTGGAAACAGGTTCCAGAGGAGGACATGGGTCTCAGAACTATGGGTCTCAGTACATTTTTGAACAGTGTCTTGGCAAGGTTTCTTCTAAATGGCTTAGTTTGTGATGCTGAAAAGAAGAGTATCATAGGTCAAATGCAGCCGCTTACTATTTAATGTCTTCCCCCTTCAGGTTTGATGACTTTCTCATATCAAAATAGATTGGCAAGTGGCCTTTGGATTTGGTGATTCTGTAGCTTGCTAGAATCTATCCTAACATGTGTGCATATCCATGGCCTTGATGGCTGAGTATTTGGCTTGAACAAAGGGTAGGTTCTTAGAATAAAATACACAGTGGTCTAAATATGACTAAATACTGGGTATTGGAGGCCATGATATTTATTGTTGTTAAGTGCCAGCCTGATGGTTCCCACTCCTAGTGACCCTCCAGACAAACCAAACTCACTGGCGTTGAGTTGGGGCCTACTCATAGCAACCTTTTAGGACTGGGTGGAATAGCCCCTGTGAATTTCCAAGGTTATATCTTTTTACAGGCATAGAAAGCCCAGGATTTTTCTCTCAGAGATGCTGGTGGCTTCAAACTACTGACCTTGCAGTTAGCAGCCCAATACATAACCACTACACCACCAGCACTCATTGTCTTGCCCTGAAATATCATCACAATATTTGAGTCTATTTTTGCAGCTATTGTGTCAATGTGTCTCATTCAGGATCTCCCTCTTTTTTGCTACCCTTTATTGTGTTAGAAAGGGTTCTCTATAGAAACAAGACCAGGACACACTTGATGATAGATAGATAGATAGATAGATAGATAGATAGATAGATAGATAGATAGATTGATGATAGATAGATAGAACATTAGAAATAGACCGCTAATTAGTTTATAGAGTAATACAAATGACTCAGTACAACTCACTTTCATGAGTTAGCTAACACACTGGCAGTCCTTCAAATCAGGAGGGCCGCCGGGTGCAAATCAAGGAAGCAGACTTCTGCGTCCTCTGTCGAGCAATTCAGGCACTCAGGCCACAAGTAGCAGCAAACAGCAAGGCAGGTCACCAACAGTCAGCCAGATGACAGGGTCCAACGGCCACCAGCTCAAGTGATGTGAAGTAGGTCTTGAAGGAACCTCAAGCTACAGCAACACAGTCCACAGATTGGGTGTTCCACAGGTAGTGTAGCTTATAAGTTGAGGCAGAGAACCAGCTAAGGCAGCTGCACACTCGTCCGATCCTCAAAGAGCACGGGAACAAGAAAGGTGAGGCTCGCTGAGCCATTTTTCTCTCTGCCCTTCAATTAAACTGCCCTTCAATTAATTCCACATGTGTTCATTGGCCAGGTTGGCACAATTAACCGACCTATCACATTTATGCAACATGAAGTCCTTTCCAAGGACTGGTATCTCCTGACATCATGTCCAAAGTACATGAGGTGAAGCCTTAACATCATTGCTTCCAAGAAGCCTTCTGGCCGTACTTCTTCCAAGACAGATTTGTTTGTTCTTCTGGCAGTCAATTGTACTTTGAATATTCTTCACCAGCACTGTTATTCAAATGCATTGGTTCTTCTTCAATCTTCCTTATTCAATGCTCACATTTCACAAGTATGTGAGGTAATGTAAAACATAGTTTGAGGTGGCTCACCCTAGTCCTCAAAGTGGACATCTTTGCTCTTCAACATTTTATAAAGGTCTGGTGACACAAATAAGTCATTTGATATAATAGGTTGTTTGATTTCTTGACTGCAGCTTCCATGAGCATTGACTTTAGATACAAACAAAAGAAAATCCTTCTGGGGACCTAGGCCCCGTGCCATAGAATATTGGGGCATTGTATCCTGGACCTTCAAGGTACATAACATGCCAGAAAGGCCACATCAGATATATCCTATGTGGAAATTTTACTGGACTCTACTTGAAACACACTGAAAATGAGGACTTAAGACTTAAAAGTCACAGGGTTTGAAGAAGTAGAAGACAACTACACCAAGAGTATTGAGCTGTCAGTAGGCAGACAATCATTGACTTACTACAGCAATGCCCTGCTAGAAGATGTGTATTATTCTGGCCAACCTGTGACTGACATTCTCAGTGAATGTCTTGTAAATGTTCCCTGACAATCAACTCCCCTTGTTTGTGTAAATACCATCCAGCCACAAAAGGATTTATTCTGTATAAGTGAATAGTACATGTATTGTGATAAGTGCTTAGCCTCCATTGGCCCAATATCCCTCTCGCAACAGTGTTTTTAAAAATTAGTACCCGGGGATAATCAATGACCATATTAAAAGGAGATCTTTATGCTCCAGGGAGATGATAAAAAAGACCATCCACCATAAACTAACAAGGAGGCCTCTAAGGGGAGGCAAGGCAGATAAAAACAACAACAACAAAAAACATAGATCTGGGAAAAGATTTTCAGCTTGTACTAAATCCTAATTCCAATTTAATAACAATTAGTTCTTACATCATGCCCCTGCTCAATACTTGCCCTCAGGAAGGAAACACAGAAGATATGGATGCTATAGCAAAGCATGGTGAAAAAATTAGATGGTGCCCAGCTATTAGATAAAATAGCATTGGGGGTCTAAAAGGCTTGTGTCCAAACAAGTGGTCATCTAAGTGAGATGACCACTAAGTCCGCATGGAAGAAGTACACCAACATCAGTGACCCAAGGATTGTAAATCACATAATCCAAAGCTGAAGAAAGGAATGGTCTCAGAGCCTAAATTGTGAGATTCTGGTTTGCAGAAGGCTATGGACAACAGTGGGAGCCAAAGATACATTTGTGAGATCTACACAGGAAATAAGCCTCCAGTGATTTCCCTCTATCCATAATAGAGGGATGGGAAGAAGCTGGGTACCAGAGTGCACTGGAGTGATGACTATAGGTGATAAAAAGGACAAATCTGACTTGATCCCTCCTCTGATGCATGTTGGGCCTGACCTGGTTTTCAACATTTTTTGTGTTTGTGTGTGTGTTTTCACACTGGGGTTTAGCTCAGATGTGGTTTTCCATCGGAGGTAACCCTCGTGAATATTGGTTAAGTGTTTTCCCATCTTTCAGTAGGTGACACCCAGGATTGATGGGCCCATAGAGTCAGCATGTACAAAAAGGGTTTCTGGGTGGTCCAGCATGGGAGGAGAAGGTGGAGAGAAGCTGATCTCAAGGAGTTCCAGAAGGAACAGGATGTTTTGAAACTGAGTGTGGTAGCCATTGGAGAATACTACTTGATGTGGTTGAATTATAGAATAATATGATATTTGTATTAGCTCCGAATAAAGTGGTTTTGGAGGGGGATAAAAAAGGAAGTATTTTGAGTATGAGCTATAATAAACATAATATAGCACAGTGCAGGACACAGATGTAACTTTTCTGGAAGTGTGGAAATAATTTAACAGAAAATCAATGCAATAAAACTGATAAAAATGTTCAAACAAACAGATAAAAGGAAATCCTTGATGACTTGGATCTTGTCTCTGTTTATCATGATTTTGTCTCTTGTTTCAGCTGTGAGGATATTTGTTTTCTTATAATTCATACTGAAGTACGCAGTTTTTGATCTTTATCAGCAAATGATTCATCTTTGCGCAACTCCGTCAAACAAAATTATGTCCTATGCATATCTCACCTTAACTCACTGCTGTTGAGTTGACGATGATTTATAGAGACCCAAGAGGACACAGTTGCACTGTCTCTGTGGGTTTCCAACACTCTTTACGGGAATAGAAAGCCCCATCTGCCTCCCAAGGAGCAACTAGAGTTTTGAACTGCTGACCTTGCAGTCAACAGCCCAATGTGTAACCTATTAAATTAGGAGAGACAAAATACCCACAGCTTGCTAACTTGGATGGCCCTTGTTAGCTTTCAGAGCCACTTCATCATTCATTGTCAATGCAAATTCATTACATTTAATGAGACGATACACATCATAGATAGTGAGCAATCATGTCCCATGATCCAGACCTTCTCTGTACCAGAGCGTTTGACTTAATCTTAATCCAGTCTCTTTGGATTATATTCCCTAATGACTTCACCATTTGTCAGTGAGTTTACCTCTATGAGTCCTATTTCTTGAACTGTTAAATGGAAATAATTTTACCTCCTTCATATGGGTGTTGTGAGTTAATCCAAGTGATGGGTTTACTTCACACAGACTCTGGCCCATAATTGTACCGTAAATGTTGGCAACTCTGATTATTTGTGTATAGTTGTCACAACAGGGTAGTGATGAGGTTTCCAGAAAGATGTCAGAAGACACATGCTGAAATTATTATTAATATTTTGTAGCAAAGGATCTGGAAAAATCTTGAGTTGGTTATGAACAGCAGGTGATATGGCACCACGTTCCCAGATGAAATAATGGCTCTTGGGTTTCTACTGTATCCACCGACAGTAATATCACTTGCCAGAGACTGTCCTGGAGTAAGGATTTTGCCAACTTCTAGGGATTTCTTTTGTCATTCTTACTTCCCTTTACTATTTACTGGCTATTGATTTTTGTGCATCGTCTTCTGATATTTCCCAACTTGCCTGAAGACACTGGTGACAAATGTATCTATGTATGAAGGCCAAATGAATAATCACAATGTCTTAACACTACTAAGTATTTATGAAAAGACTAAGTGAAGGGAAGTTCAGTTTTCTGGAAACATCATTTAGCAGAACAAAAACTTCAAGCCTGTTTGAGTTCCTACTCTAACATGGCTTTCGTGAAATAATTGAAATAGGGTTTATGTTTATTCTGAAGTAGTAAAACCTTGGCTTCTGATTGGAACAGAACATTTCTAAATAGGATAGTTGCTTTCCCTCATAAATGCTCAATAACACAAGCTTATCAAAAATTTAAATAGGACAGTACTGTATGCACAATCCTGTTCTTTCATTCCAGCCCATTCCCATAACTACTGTGAACTTTACTATGGATCCTTCTACATTTTCCCCTTACGTACGTAATAAATACAGACTCAATAATCATCTGGTCAGCTCACATAAAAATTTATGTTTTCTGTCAACTTTACAAATAATTGTGAAATATTGATGGGCTGATTTTTGTTTAACTGTTTTCCTCTTTAGGAAAAAATTAGATGCCAGTTACATTCATAAGTTAATTAAGTTGTTGGAATTCATACAGCTAGTAAATGCAATAGTCGAGATTTGGACCTAGGTTGGCTGACTCCAGAACCTATAGTATGAACTGCTAGGCTTTTATCTTTATATCAATGAGTTAATTGCTTTTCCCCTCGATTTCTAATGTAGGTAATAGTTATGGGGTAACTGTAAAATCTCAGAGTTGGAAAGGGCCGTGAAGAAAGATTATTTACTCCAATCTTTGACTCTACAGCTGATTCGTTACAAGGAAAAGCATTCCTGAAACAACATTTGGATGATCAAAATATCCAATTTACCAGAAATAAAAGAAAGGAGGTGAACTAACTAACTAATTAACTAACTAAATAAAAGTCTTCCATCAAGTTAATTCTGGCTCGTGGTGACCCTGTCTCTGTGGGGTTCCGAGGAAGCGTGACGTGTGTACACAGTCAGAGATCGATCTCATGGTGTTTCTTCCGAGGGGCACTCGCTGCGTTTGGACCGCCAGCCTTTGTGACATCTGAGGCCAATGCTTTCCAGAAACTGCCACCAGGGTCCCTGGTAGAAAGAGAGGGTGGGGGGAAGTTTTGTTGAAGGGGAAGTAAGTAAAATGTTAGGAAGAATGGTTGCAGAACTTGAAAAAAATGTAATAGATAGCATCCAATTATTGATGTTGACCTTATTGAATAGCTGTATGTTTTGGTGTGTGTATTTTCTTCACTTCGTTTTTTTATAGCAACCCATTAAGATACATTCTTTGCATTATAAGTGGTAGGAAATCTGGGTTGATCAAGCAGTAACTATTTATCTTACATCATTTATATTTCATAGCACTACTTTTTCATTTGGTGCCCTCTGAAAAAGGTCAGGAAAACTGCCATCATTTCAAAAATAGACATGCTACATGTATTTAAGTGAATAGCCACTGAGGCCAGGGAAATTAAGAAACTGATTTAAATGTAAACACTTGATTGATAAAGCCTCCTTGAATGGAAGATAGACAATTGAACACTCTTTCCTTACAGCAGTGAAGAATTATTGAAGGCATTTGCAGAGGACCAGTCTTATGGAGACACAGGAATGGGGGTAATAGGGAGTGACAAGGTAAATGTTCACGTTTAAGAACTGGAGTGACAATTCTGTGAAGAGAGCACTTAGAAATCCAAGTCAGTCATTTAGGTGTGAGTAGAGCAAGGTCACAAATAATCCAAATTACCATGGGACTAGAAAAGAAGGGGTGAACATAAGGAATTTCAGAAAGATAACATTGCTAGAGATTGGTGAATGACCAGAACTAGACAGGGGATTAGAAATAGAGAGGGAGTAAATGCGCTGATTACATGATTATTGAGCAAAAGATTACATGATTATTGAGCAAAAGTAGCTGAAGGGTAGAACCATTTATCAAAAAAGGGGGCTCACTGTTGGAAGTTTTTGATCAAAATGTGTTGCATACAAATGGTTAGATATCTAAGAAGAAGTGTCAAATAATTCTGAGAAAATGTGGGAGTAGGAATTAGAGCAATTTTGGTGGTTCAGCATAAAAAAAAACATCATTTATCTTCACAGAGCTAACCACAGATCCAGTATAATTCATGGATACAGGGACCTCAGAAATCATCTGCCACAAGTCCCTCATTTTACAGATAGGATCAACAGATGAAGTAATCTGCCCAGGGTACCACAGAGTTCTATAGTACTGATGCTACATCAGATCTCTCTTTTCTTTCTGATCATGGGAGATTGCACACTTGGAGCTTTCAACCACTGGTAGTTGTGCTTAGCCTGTATGGTAGATTGTTTTTGTTGTTCACAAATATTTTCAATTAACTCATGTATATGTGAAAGTTGAAGATTGACGAAGGAAGAGCAATGATAAATCAATGCTTTAGAATTATGGTATTGGCAAAAAATATTGAAAGTACCATAGTCTGCCATGAGAATTAGATATCTGTCTCAGAAGAAGTTCAACCAGAATGCTCCTTAGAAGCAAAGATAGTGACATGTCATCTCAAGTACTTTGGGTCTGTTATCAGGAGTGACCAGTACCTGGAGAAGGACGCCATGTTTATTACAGTGGAAGGACAGAAAAAAAGAAGAAGGCCCTTGATGAGATGGATGGACACAGTGGCTATAACAAAGGGCTCAAACACAGCAACAATTGTGAAGATGGCACAGGCCTGGGAGACGTTTCCTTGGGTTGTACATAGGGTCCTATGGGTTGTTACTGACTAGGTGGCAGCTAATAACAACAACAACAAATACTATATTTGAGCACTTAAACTGTAGTGATACTATTGCATGATTAACACTGATAACAAACATTACTAAGTCCCATATGTTCTGCTACTGGATGAGGTTCATAGGAGGAAAGGGTGACACCCTGAGCTATCACACCTGGTGACTCCAACCCTGAGGATGTCCCTGCAAGAAATGTGGCAGAAATGGTACAGAACGGTATGGTATTTCATTAGGTTGTACATGGGGCTGTTATGAATCAGAACTGACTTAAAGGCACCTATCAACAACTTTCTGGGGAAGGGTTCTAGCGCTTCTCATTGACGTCAATCTTGCTCATGTGACCAAAGAAATGTGGGCAGCAGTTACATGCATAGTTGAAATACACAATTCTCCGTGTGTGGATTTTCTTCTTCTGTCATGAGACCATCACTATTCTGATAAAAGAAGTTTTGTCTGCATCACTCTCAGACTGAATATGATGTGCATCAGAGCCATGGTTGATGGGCGATGGTATTGTAATTTAAATAAGGAATTTACTGCAAACTACTAAAGTCTGGGTGAAATCAGTCAAGCAGTATAATCTAACTCATCCTGACTGATACAGTCAACATAACTTGAAAACATGACATCAGTGGATACCATTTAAAATTTCACAAAGTTAACAGAAGAATCCAGGCTTCAGGTGTTCAATCAGGGTTGGACTTACTTTCCTGCATAGCATGCCATGGCGGGGACTAAATACCAGTTTCTCCTTTGGAAACTATAATTCTGTAGTTCACCTTAGTGTCTGTTATTCCCTAATTTTAACCTACCCCTTATTTACATTACAAGAAGAGCTTTCTTGGCATAGTGGTAATGGTGTTGGGTTGTAACTGTGAATTCAGCAGTTTAAAACCACCAGCTGCTTCACAAGAGAAAGATGAGTTAGTCTCAGAAACCCATAGAAGCAATTTTACCCTGTCCTACAGGATTGCTATGAGTAGTCATTGATTCAATGGCAGTAAATTTGATTTGGGGGTTTTATTTACATTGGGGGTTTTATTTACATTGCCTACCTGGTCCTTGTAAGCATTCGAATTTACCATTCTAGCTTTTTATCATATTTTCTGTTCCTCATGGAGAAAATGCTAGAGAAAGAGAGAGAAATAAATGGAAGACTGAAGACAGGATTTTATGTAAGTCATATGTAGGGGGAGAAAAAGAATCCATTAGGGAGACAGAGAAAAACTGGTTAGAAAAGTAAAAAGAAAACCAGAATTGAATAGTGACCAAAGCAAAGCAAAAAAAATAATTGCACTGTGCCCATTCTGGTAGAAGCCAGAAGTTACGAGATTAAGAAGCTCATGAAGGATGAGAAAATGGAGACAATGAGATATATCTTCTCTGAAGGGACAAAATAAGTAATCTTTAAGATGGGACCAGAATCAAGCTGTTGAGATCATGGTAAGGAGAATTGGGTATCTTTGTAAGGTCCAATAGAGCCAGTGAAAAAGAACCAGGTAATTGAAGAAGCAAAACTTGGGAGGGGTCTGGGATGCATGGATGGAGAACACCGATGAGGGAGGCACTTGAGGTTGGAAATAAAGGGTAATAGCATTGCATCTTAGTATGCTAACATGGAGTGAATCATGAGCAATGATTCCGGAGAGAACACTATCTGTGCCCTGGGGTGAGGATAGGGGAAGAGAAGGAGGAAGTGAGAGCTCCTGAAGGTCAGCTTTCTCAGGTTCCACTGAATGATCTGATAACTGGGAGACTCGGTGCTTTGCATGGAAGGAACCTGAACCTGAGCGCAGATACAATCTTGGTGCCATTGTGGCCCCCTTTTCTGTCAATTCTGCAATTGTTCTAATAAGAAATGTCTCTTATCTCCCATAGGTTAATGAGTTTGGGGAAGAAAAATGCAGAGTTAGCTCTGATGGCAGGAAGGGCAGTGCAAATGGTCCTCTGAGAAACTTGAAATGTACCCAAGGGCTTTGAACTTTATTTGAAGAGGCAAGCATGCTTCTCCTCAAATAGCACCTTTTGAAGAGGGCACCAAGAGTGACCAAATATACAAAATTTAGTATTTTCAAGCCTGTGATTTTAGACCGCTCCTGATGTTCTGCAAAAGGAACACATATTAATAATGTTTATAATATGAAGTGTCTATATTCTTATCACTGACACAAAGTACCTATTTACTTATGCTACATTAGCATCTCATTATCATGTTTAGGTTTTGAACAAAATAATAACAATTAACCTACAGACCTTTCCTGTCATGCAATCAAATGTGTATCACACTGTTCACAGAGACCATGATATTGGTCACACTGTGACCGTGAAGGAAATATTGCTGGAGACTGTCGAATGGGCTCTGTGGAAACTGATAGTGTGGTTTTCCTGCCTTAACTTAAGTAACAGTGCTAATCCACTGTATTCCAGAGATATCCGGGGCATACTAGGGAGGGGACATGAAGATTGTATCTCATAGTAGGTGGCCCATAGGAGTATTTCTCTTTAGACAGAATTGGAGGGTAAAAAAAGCGGTAGCCCACTCTCCTGGTCTGATGGAGCTTTAGTTGGTGTTCCATTGTTTGAAGAGGTTTGTTTACCTTGAGGTTAAAGGGGACAGCTTATGGAGGAGACATCCTGGTGGTGGGAAAGCTTTCTGCCTGAGGAGAGCATGCACAGAGAGAAAAGGGGATGATTTGGGAATGTAAAGTTAAAAACGGAGAGTAACTAGTCTTCTACTCTGTTTAACTTACCACGAGAGCATCTCTTTTGTCACTACACAACACAAGGCACCAAACTAAATCACTAGCACAACATGCAAGGCACATGCTCTGTTCCGATTATTAGATGGTTTGTGAAATTGATGCCTAGGGACGTAGCATTGGAGAACAAGGTTTCCTTTCATGATATTGTTTAAATTACATGAATGAATGTTATCAATAATGTACTGGCACATAATTTTATGGCTGGCCTCATCTGGGAATTTGAGAATCTCGTTGTAAGGAACTAATATTGACATATGTACATCAAGGATGAGTTGAGAGGAAGAGGTATTCTTCTAGACTGAAGAAACAGCACACACCATTGTTTTGAGATGGGAAAGGACATCTGAAGATTTGAAAGAAGGTCAGTAAAGATTGGTAAGCAAGTAGGAAAGTAGGATCAGATGAACCTGAAGGGGTCAACAAGGGTCAGGAGGGTAAGATTACATAATGAGGGACTCAGGGTCCTCCTAGATATTCATTGTAAGCATGTCCTTGAATATGTTAGAAGTATTATACAAGATAGTTTCCATACTCTAGTCTGTAGTTACTTACTTATTCATTCATTCAACAAACATATTGAGTGTCTCCTATACGCCAGGTGTTCTGTGTCACCTTCCAGAACTATATAAAATTACAGAATGCCACCCACAATGTGAAGACATTGGTGGTTCATGATAATTTCACTTCCTGATGAATGCATGACATACGTAAGCGCCACCCATCTGTCAGCAGAAGCTTGCATGTTGTGTAGATGCTAATCAGACTATAGTACAGTGGTTCTCAACCTGTTTGCCGTGACCCCTTTGGGGGTCAAACGACCCTTTCACAGGGGTCGCCCGATTCATAGCAGTAGCAAAATTACAGTTATAAAGGAGTTATGAAAATAATTTTATGGTTGGTGGTCACCACAACATTAAAGAGTCGCAGCCTTAGGAAGGTTGATAACCACCGCTTTAGTGGAACTTCTATACTAAGACAGACTAGGAACTAAAGTCTGGTAATCTACTTTCATAATCCTACCAGTGAAAAACCTGTGGATCAAAATGGTTCACCTTGCAACTGATCACTTACATGGCACATGGACCAGGCTGTTTTGTTCTGCTGTGCATGGAGTTATAATGAGTCGGGGTCTACTTGATGTCTGCCAGTAACAACCCATAATATGATCACTGAGCTCCATTGTTTTCATGGATTCAACTTCTTTTTGTTACAGTTATCGTAGGTATGGAATTGCTCCGCTGATGAACAGAGCTCAATAAAAATGACTTATGTTGCCAATAATCTGGAAAACATCTTCCAAGGGTGCTCTTAAGCTCCTGGTGAAAATAAGTAGGAGAGAGAAAGGAAACTGCAGCTGTGGCTTCATCCCATCGAAGCAGGATGTGGAGGATGTTAGCCTTAATACCCGAAACTGCCTACTCAGCGGGTTTTGACAAGGATCTTCTCATTGTCGTTTTGAAGGTTGTTGGGCACCACTTCGTTCCTTTTTCGCTCTTTCTAGCTTTGTTCTATTTAGACACTCTTTTCCCTGGTAGCATTCGAAAGGGTTACCACCCCCCCCCAAACAGAAAAAAACTCCCAATGGAGCTTTCAAAGTATGCATGTTTCCTGCTGGGCGAGCATCCAATAAATGGCTCTGAGTTAGTGCACCCTCTGGTGTTGCCTGGGAAGGTTCACGCTGGTCACAGTGAATTTTTTTTTTCATAAAAGCATTTTCACACAAAGCTCGTTTTCTGTCTTGGGCAATTTAAGATAACAGTGTGTGGCTGTGAAATTTTGTTTCCTGCTTAGAAAAATGCTGCAGAAATTGTTGTGATGTTGAACACAGCTTACAAGGACAGTACTATGGGAAAAACTCAAGTGAATGGTTTGTTCCTTTCAAAAAAATGGTAAAATGTTGGTTGGTGACAAACCTAATACTGGAAGTCCATCAACTTCCCGAGCAGCCAAAATAGTCCACAAAAGCCAGGCACTTGTGCTCAAAGAATGACTGCGGCCCATTGGAGTGGTGGGGAAGTTTCCTAGACTATCTTGGAGCTAAGGTCAGCACCCTTTAAAGGCAGATTTGGGAAAGAGAAGAGGTGCCGCAAAATGCGTGCCTCAGCTTCTGACTGAGCAGGAACAAGAGCACATGCCGTGCTTTGAAAGAACAGTCCCAAAGTGACCCAGAATTCTTCCAAGGTCATTACTGGTGAGAAGGCATGGTGCTATCTTCATGACCCTGAAAGCAAACATCAATGAAGCCAGTGGAAGTCTCCATCATCACCTGGCCCCCAAAAAAACTTTTCAAGTGAAATTGAAGATCAAGACGATGCTTTTTTTTTTTTTTTTATGTGAGGAGGATAGTGCATTTGGGTTCATTTCACCAGGTCAGACTGTTAATTGCGCTTCGTATTAAGAGGCTCTGAAAAGAATGTGTAACAGTATATGACAAAAAAGGCCTGATTTGTTTCAGACGGGGGACTGGTTTTGCCACCATGACAATTTACCTCTTCAGTCATCTCAGTGCACCAGTTTGGGGCAAAAATACAGCATGTTTCTCTTGTCCCACACACCTTACTCACCTGATCTCGCTTTGTGCAACTTCTTTTTGTTTCCATGAATGGAGGCATGAAAAGAGAACGATTTGATGAGGTAGAAATGTGAAGAAAAAAACGGAGGGAGATGCTGTCAGCCACCCAAACCAATGAATTTGCAAAATGTTTCCAAGCATGGAATCACATATTTGACAAATGTATTAAGTGTAATGGAGGGTACTTTGAAGGTGATAAGGTTGTTTTGTAAAAAATAAATACATGACTTTGGAAAAAAATCTGATTTTATTTTTTGGTACCCTCTCGTAGTAGTTATAATTTGGACTGCCAATTGCAAGGTCTACAGTTCGAAACCACCAGTTGTTCCATGGGAGAAAGATGAGGTTTTCTACTTCTGTGAAAAGTTACAGTTTTGGTTAGAATATCAGGGGGAGATAGGAAATAAAGAAAGAGAAAGTAAAGTCTCACAGCCTTAAAAGCCCTCCAGATTCCTTACCCTTTGGGTCCCAACATTAGTCTGTGTAGCTAAAAAAGGAAGAAAAGTAAAACTGAAGTGGACTTGTATTCTCTAAGGACAAGTTCATTTCAAGTGCATGGGGTGTATGTGTGGGGGGCAGCGGGGTGCGGTGTCTTCTCAGAAATGCACAGGGGCACTTTTACCAGTGTTTTACCATAGTGTCGCTATGAGTTGGGATTGATTCCATGGCAGTGAGTTGGGCTTTTTGGTGTTCCCCTACAACCATTTCCCCCCATCTATTTCAAAATTCCTGTCTCTCTGAGTGTGGGTACCAGGGCAAGGGACCTACTCTTAGTAGCAGACAGAATAGAACTAAATACATCTAGGACATCCGTGACCTGAAAATGAACCTCTGCAGCTATCTTCGTCTTCATTTTGTTTGGAAGTAGTGCTGATGCTGCTAGAATTGAATCAATGGCAAAAAAGATGCCTATTCTACCTTTCAGACATCCACTGATCCTACCTTTCTCTGAACCATAGATTACATTTATTAAGAACTCTACAATTTGACTCTTAATCATATATTGATTGGATTCATTTCTGATTCTTGCATATGTGTTGATTCTCCCCAATGCCCCCCCCCAAGAAATAGCAAACTCCCTCAGGCAAGGGGCTATGTCCACAATTTTTTCTATCACCATTATACTTGAGTAAAATGATAAGTATGCAATTTAGCCATTTAGTGAATACTTGATTAATTTATTAAGGTCAATCATATTTAGATTCTTACCTGTTCTTTGATTATTTAAAGGCAATAGATTTCTTTTTTATACTATAACTTTTTCCTGTTAAAACTTAATCAGTTGTTTACTACTTACAAATCAGTGTAGAAGTGGGGCTCAGATGAAATATTCACTTTTTGTGTCATATTTGGCTCCTTTATATGGCAATATGAATCATAAAAGGATGCCTTTTCGTTGACCTTTATATAAGAGGAAATGAGAGCCAAGAAATCTGCTTCATGAGTGGCTGTATCCCATTTTAGTTCTTATACCCTCTGAAACAGCCCAGAAGAAAAAGAGGACAATGATACAAGAGGACAACAATATAGGAAGGTTGAAATAAGGTATGAATGGAAGAGACAGATGCCACTTGAGGCTAGAAATTAATTCTGTCAAATTTTTGAATTTTTTGATAGCAATGGCAAGAGCTGAGGGTGGGAAAGTGTGTGAAGGTGAAGATATCCCTTGGGCATAGAATTTTGTGCTTGGGAAGCCTAGATGAGAAATTGCAATACCAATGTCCTGAGCTAAAAACTTGCAAGAAGTCAGTAATGAGGCACAAAGAAAAACTAAGAAACTAAAAATTTGTCAAAGGTGTTTTGTTGCTGCTGTAATAAACTACAACAAACTTGGTTGTTCAGAAGTTAGAAGTGGGTCTTACCAGACTAATATCAAGGTGTGGGTAGGACTGCATTCTTTTCAGAAGGCTCCAGGAAAGGACCCTTTCTGTTTTCCAAGAAGGAGCCCTGGTGGTGTAGGGGTTATGCCCTGGGCTGTGATCAACATGCTCAGCAGTTGGAAACCAAGAGAAGCTCCTTGGGAGAAAGACTTGGTTTCTCTACAATTAAAATCACTGGAAAGCCACTGTGGGTGGCTATGAGGAGTCAGCATTTCACTTGATGGCAGTGAGGGATTTTTGTTTGGTTTTGTTTTTGTTTTGGGCGGATGCCTATCAAGAACCAGTATACTGTGTGGGCAAACTTAAGTGAAAAGTATACTGATGATATAGAACACATAAGCAAGGAAGTACTGAATGACAGCCCCTACATTTATGCAGATGTCAAAAATATGATGTGAGTTTGAGAGACAAATGGTTTAAGAGTCTAGTCATGCTACTTAAAAATAATTTTGTCCTGATTTATAATGTACTTTTATTTGCATGTATAACATGGCTCTGTTAGAGTAAGTTACTAGTATTGATTTCTGTATCTTGAGATATAGTGTAACTAATGCCCATGTGAGCAGTTTCTCAAATGTATCAAATCCACAAAAGAATTGTTGAATATCCCCTTAATTGTTTGCTTTATATTCATTTGCTTCATTCTGGGTCTCTGCCCCCCTTTTTCTCTTTCTCAATTTTATCATTTTCCATTATATCATTTATCATTGGTTTTCTGGGCTTTGATCTGAAGCCCAGCAAATATACATTTTGAGGCACAGTTAAAAACTCATTGGCATTGAGTTAGACTCATAGTGACTCTAAAGGACAAAGTAGAACTACCCCATAATACCCGTACATCTTTCTCCTGTGGGATTGCTATTGGATTTCAACTGTCAACTTGTGGTTTTATAGCCAAACAAGTTAATCACTGCAAAACCAGGCCCTTATTGAGACACATGCTACAGAAAGTGTATGTTTAAAGGCAAAGTTTTTTATCCTTCCCTTTAGCCAGACCCCCAATGCCCTTTCATGTTTTTATTCCCTCAGTGGTCTGACTTATGGCTTGCTTAGAGATAGCCTTTTTTATTGTGGTTCTTTAGGATAGCCTTTTGTGAGGATATAATTTGGCTGACTTTTCTCTTACTTATTTGACCAGAATCGATGGATTTGATTTTCATGGACTATAGCTTAATTATGAGGAGCCCTGGTGGTTCAGTAGGTTAAGTACTGCACTAATTACCACAAGGTTGGTAGTTCAATGCCACCAGCTGATCTGCAGGAGAAAAATGAAGCTCTCTGCTGTTGTAAAGAAATGTAGCCTAACAGGGACAGGAGGATATGGCCACCAGATAGCAATCACAAAAAGATCTCCTTAGCAACTACCAAAGAGGTTCCACTAGGAGGCATATCCACACTTCTTGGCAGTGAGAAAACTTGCTGAAAAATAAAGTAGACCAAAGTGTCTTAAAGTAGGAGAGCAGTAGCACCCACTCACAGACTCGCTGTTCACATGGACAATAGACACATGCCACAGCCAAGCCTCTTACATCACTGGCCTCTTGGGGAACTCCTCAGAAAGAAGACCATATCAGACATAGTAGACCATGTGCAGACACTCACAGTATCCTAGCTGCACCTTTCACCTGCCTCCTTCTCCAGTGCATTATACCCCTTCTGCCAAGGATGCATGGACACACAATAATGCAACCAACGCAGCAGAAACTCCCACTCATGAGGTACTTTTATTTTTTATTTCGCTCTTTTTCCTTTTGTTTTATAATACTTTTATTATTTTCTTCGAGTTCTCTCACACTTCCTCTTCTAATAAGACCCCAGCCTCCTGAGAATATGTATTCTCCTCAAATCAATACAGGCAGGCCTGTAGATTCAGACACATGTACCAAATCAAGGGGTCTTTTTTAAAGCTCCTCTAAGTGCAGAAACCAGCACACTTTCAAGCAGCCTTAACAAGAGGATTCTGACACCCACACCCAAGCCATGGCCCAGTTTTTGCCTCTGTTGTCTCTTTTATTTCCCTTTCTCTTCTCTACAGAAGTCCTGGTGGTACAGTGGTTTCACATTTGGCTGTGGTGTTAATCAGGGTGGACTATCAGATCAAATTCTTGGAACATTCATATATGTACAAGAAAAAGCTTTATAGGTATAAGAAAATCTTTACATAAATGAACAATTGTATATTGAGAAAACATACCAGCCCTGTCCAGATCATGTCAATAAATCTGATAATAACCCATATGTCCGATAACAGTCTATGAGCTGCTCTTGAAACTCATGCAACACATGCAATGATGCCAAATGCAGGAAGATCACAGGCCAGTGGGTGGAAAGCCTTGTGGTTCCAGTGGTGGGGGAAATATCTTAGCATTGGTATGGGTATCTATGTGGCTCCTCCAGCTCCAGGACTCTGGCTCCATCAGTGTAGCTTCATGTGGCTTGTCAACAGGAATGTCTTGCAGGGAGGAAAACAGACGTTTCCCAGAATCCTCAGGAGAAATCCATGCCCACACAGAGACATTTTTGGCTATTGCCTGAGTGTCACAGGCTAGACTCCACCCCTTCGCTCAAGTTGACAGGAGATTATGTAACTGCCACCGCTGTGATCTGCATAGCTGGCAGTTTTAAACCACCAATAGGTCTGAGGGTGAAAGACTGGGCAGTGAGTTTGGTTTTCTCTTCTCTGGACATCCACACTTTTTCTCCTTGTCATTTTCTTTCTTGATCTTCTTCCACTTTTTTCTTTTGTATTCATTAAATATATATGTATGTATATACATATGTATGTATATATGTATATATATATGTCACAAATCCTCTAGTCCTCTTCTGACCTGAATATTGCTTACACTTTACTTCTGCCCCACCCATTATCTCTTTAACCCTCTCTCTTTTTCCACATGAAATATATTTCCATGAATTTATTACTTTGTACTACCCCTCTTAAAATACATATTTCTGTTCATTTGATGATCTATTGGCCTATCCAAATGGCTGCTTATTATTACTATAATTACTTTGATTTAACTCTCTCTGCTCTCACCCACTTTGCCCACTTACCCATCTCTCTCCCCTTTAATTCATTTTTCCAGCTCTATTTAGACTTCTCCATGTCACTAGACAGATCCAGTTACCCTTAAAGGACCCAGAATCTCACACACAACTAATAGCTGCAACACAATGCTTAGGTAGCAGCAATCAACCCCAGTAACCCCCCCCTTTCGCCACCTCACACACAAAAATCTAGAATAATAAACACTAACAACTAAAAATTTCCTAAACCTAATGGAGTACTCTATAAAAAGAAGCTCTAGAACTGGCAAAAAACAGAATTCAGAAGAAGGATACTTAGGTCTTATCTAGAAATGTGGGGAGAACTCATAAGAACAACAAAGCAATTAAAAGACAAATATCCTTAAACAAAATGTTTATCATAAATAATAAACAAAGAAAAATTTAAACTCAATTAACATAGCAAATGACTCGAGGAATCAATTAGAAAAAAGGGAAAATTGAATTCGTGAGCTTGACAATAATCACTGACTAAAATTGGTAAAAGAAACAATCAACTAAAAAAATGAAGGAATTATTAGAAAGCCTAAGACTTATGTGTGGGACAATAACAAGAAAAACCACCTACATCTCATCAGAATCCTAGTAAAATAATAATAATAATAATAATAAAAATCTTTGGGGCAATGGTACAAGTAACCATGGAAGAAAATCTCCCCAATATCACAAAGAAGGAGAAATAAAGAAGCAGAGAAAACCACAAATAGAGTATATCCCAAACGAAAAAGGTCAAGTCATTCCATAGTTAAAAGCTTCAGTTTTAAGGAAAAGGAGAAAAACCTGAGGGTTCAGTCACTGCCATTGAATTGATGCCAACTCATCGTGACCCTCTAGGACAAGGAAAATCTTCCCCAATGATTTTCTGATACTGTAGCTGTTTAAAATGTTAGACACTGAAAGAAAAAACAAACTGTTATAAAATGTCTTTCTCCCATGGAGCAACTGGTGGTTTCAAAAAGTGAACCTTGCTGTTAACAGCCAAATACAATACTCACTGTGCCATCATGGCTCCTTATATTCTGAGGGCAACTAAAAGAAAAAGGAAAACACTAAGGGTAAGCTCAGATCTATCCACAAAAAGCATGAAAGCTAAGACAAAGGTGTGACGTCTACAAATTTGTGAAAAAAACCCTGCCAAATAAGAATCCTTTATGCAGCAAATTATTCTTCAAGTATGAGGGAGAACTAAAGGTATTTCCAGATCAGGAAAAACTAAAGGAATTCATATAAAGAATATCACCATTACAAGAAAAATATTAATTGGATCACAATGGGCAGAGAATCAAAAACATCTGCACTCAAATTGAGAACACCACTCTGCAAAACACAACACAGAACCCAAAGCAATTAAATTATAACTCAAAAGAACAAAGGGATAGAGGAGGAACAAACTGACTAATAAAACACATACACACACACACACAAAGGAAAAGAAACCAAATCAAAATCAACAAAATGACAGCAACACACTTGCATATATGAATTATGACAGTGGATGCCACTGGATTAAATGCGCCAATCGAAAGTCAAAACATACCTGATTGGATTAGTAAACATGACACATCTACGTGCTATCTATCAGGCACAACCCTTAAACTCAAAGACTACAATAGACTAAAAAACAAACAAACCTCAAGTCAACAAAAAAAACACCCAACCTTTTTCCAATTGAGCTATAGAGAAGGGTTGGACAGCCCCTCTGAGTTTCTGAGATTGTAACTGTTTATGGGAGTAGAAAGTCCTATATCGGTCCCATGGTGATTTCAACTCTCTTTCTCCTATAGATCACACTGTTAGTTTTATGCCACTGACCTTTAGTTTATCAGCGCAACATATAAACATTATGCCACCAGGACTACCTAGCCAATAACAACCAGTAAAAGGCAGGAGTATTAGCATCTGATAAAATAGACTTGAAGTCGAATAAGATAATCAGAGATAAGAATGTACACTGCATAATGATTGAAAGAACAACACACCAGGGCATATAACCTTAACAAACATATATACACCCAATGAAAGACCCTCAAAATATGTCAGTCAAGTTGTTGTAGTTCAAAACAGAAACACACAGGTCAAGAATAATAGTAGGAGCCCTCAACATGCCATTCTCAAGGAAAGACACATTATGAAAATAACTTAATAAAGAAAGAGCTAAACAACACATTTAACCAGTTTGACCTCCTACAGATATGCAGAGAACTCAATCCAATGGCAACAGAATATACATTCTTTTCCAGTGCACACTGTATGCACTCTAAATAGATCACATGTTATGCTCAACGCAAGCCTCATAACATTTAAACAAAGGATATCCCACAATCCATTTTCTTAGATGATAATGCTATAAAACTTAAAAAGAACAGGAACACAAAGACAAACACATGGAGATGGAACAACATAATATTTAAAATGACTGGGTAATAGATCAGATAAGGGATGGAATTAAGAAATGCCTGAAAACAAACAAGAAGGATAACACATCATACTAGAACCTTTGGGGTACAGACTATAAACTACAATAAAGGAATTACACACAGTAGAAAATGAAATAGATGACTGGCACCGATGTCTATAAAAACACTCATGCATATCAAAAGACTTCATCAAGACTAATCTTGTGCAGTTATCTGTATAGAGAAACTAGGATTTAAGGAACTACGAATATAGTAACAGGATTGATGGTTAACTAGGGATATGAGGGAAAGGGAGGTAAATGTGTAAAAGAAGCACGAGGGGGGAGTTCCTAAATTGATTATGATGATGATTGTACAGCCCTTCTTGATATGACTGAACTATTGAATTGTATGATATCTTAGTTATAAGGTAATTATTATAAAAGAAACAGAAATTAAAAAGAACAAAAGAGTAAAATGAGTTCCCATGGTTGGGAAAAGTCTTTAGCAATGACACAATGGACAATGAGCTAATTACCCAAATCAGTAGAACACTGTAACATCTCAATAAGAAAAAAAAATCCAATTAAAAGGTAGGGAAAGGACGTGAATAAACAATTTACAAGGGACCACACTGAATTGACTAACAAACACATGACGAAATGCTCACAATCACTAACTATTCTGGAGGTGTAAACCAAAGCAATGATTAGATATCACTGTACATCCATGATAGCCCAATCCAAAAAAAGAAAGAAAGAAAGAAAGCCATGACTAATGCTAGCTAAGCTTCATAGGGATTGGAACTATTAAACACTTCTGTTGGGCTTATAAATGTATACAACCATTGTGGAAATCTCCCTAAAACAAGAAGGACTAGAAATACCATGCAACCCAGTAATATCTTTACTGGGAATATACTCCAAAGAAGTAGGAGACAAAACACAAACAGAAGTAAGCTTTCCCATGTTTATCACAACACAGTCAGAATAACAAGAAGCTGGAAACAGCTCAACTGCCTAGCAGAAACATGGATGAAGAAACTCTGTTACATACACACAATGGAACACTACGCATACCTAAAAAACAGAGATGCAGCACCTCATGATATGGATGGACATGGAAACCATTATGCTGAGTGAATTTAGTCAATCACACAGGGACAGATACTATATGAGTCCACTACTTTAAGCATAAACACCAGGACAAAGGCAGGCTTCTGCTCGCAAGTCATACAATCTTCTAATCTGGTCTCTCAAGAAATGAGGCAGAGATCCTGCCTAGTGCCTAGGAACCCAATATCACCTAGTTTATAAATACATTGTAAGAACCACATTGACAGGGGTTAGTGTCTCAAGATGGGGGGAGGACAAAAAAGACCATTTGGTTGCACTGCCATACAACAGTATGCTAAGGACACCCCAAATCAACAGACATTCTACTAGAGTGATAAGTGAACCGTACTGGAAATTCAGATCAATATGAGAATTATACTTATTTAGGTTGGTGAACCAGTGAGAAGGCCTCTCTATAAGGGACACATGTTCAATAATACTTAAACCCAAGGGAAGACTATGCCTGGTACTATGTTCCTAATTGGAGACACTTTGGGCCTACCTTTTATATAATCCTTGGTGATCCAGGCCTTGTGATATAGACTACTGGGACTTAGACTCGGTTTTTTTGAGGTGCAAAATATCCTTTATATGTCACACCAGAAGGCCTACATGTGCAAATTCCAATAAGTGAACTGGACTTTACCTCAAACACATGTGAAGCATATGTAGGGAATTGACATACACCCTTGGACTAGGCTACAGTACCCTAAAGTGAGAAGAAGCTAATGACTGCTCTCCCAAGGTGATGGAATTGTGGCTGTTAGATTTGGGTTCAGATCTCTTTCTTTGAGGGTTCCCAAGGAATGGTAGCCCAGGGCTACCATATCTTTACTATTTTAATACTCTCCCTGCTTTCTTATGGCATGGTAGGCATCTCTGAATGACTGATACAGAAAGTTTTGCCCCATCAATAACTCCCATTGTTTGAATAAATAGTGTCACTCACTTAACAATTCAATCTGTACATGTCAACACTTCATATACTGTGGTATATATGTATATATAGAGATATATAATTTGCTTTTATCAAAAGTACTTTAAATCCTATGCCAATGGCTAAATTAATGATGCTATCAGTAGAATCACCTTATGTTCCAGGTGTATGATTTACAATTTTTTTCATAAAATTATAATGATGTCTTGAAAGTGAGCCAGACATATATAAACTCTCTCTCTCTAAATATGGCTGGATTTGGGGCTTACAGTTAATACTAGCCCCAATCTAAGAACAATTTGTTCTTATGACATGGTCCTACTTGATACTCGCTCTCATGCAGAGGGCACTGAAGATATGGGTGTTGCAGCAAAATGAGGTGAAGAAACCAGATGTGGCACAGCTCTCAGAAATAATAGCATCTGGTGTTTTAAAGGCTTGTTATCTTCATATAAACAGCCAGCTAAGTGAGGTGTCAACTGAGTCCACATGGAAGAAGTACACCAGCCTGTGTGATCCACTGCATTTAACTAATAAAAATCCAAATTGAAAGGAGGAAACAGTATCAGAACTGATTTTCTAAAGGCTATGAATGATAATGGAAACCCGAAATCCATTTGCTTGGTCTTTACATGGAATAAGTCTCCCTTGAATCTCCTCTGATCATAGTGGAGGCATGTGAATAGCCTTGTTCTCATACAGAGACCACTGTAAAATTAATATAGCATATATAGTTAGGTTAAAATGTAGCACCTTATAAATGATCTTTTTTTTAACTTAGAGGCTCTTACATCTCTGATCACAATCCATGCATTCATCCATTGTTTCAAGCACATTTGCACATATGCCGCCATCATCATTTTCAAAGCATTCTCTTCCCACTTGAGCCCCTGATATCAGCTCACCATTCCTTCCCCTTTCCTCCCCAACCCTCCCTCCCTCACTAACCCCTTGGTAAATTATAGATTATTATTTTCATATCTTACATCATCCTCCATCGCCCCTCACCAACTTTTCAGTTATTCGTCACCCTGGGATGGGGTTCTTGTTTCATCCTTGTGATTGATTCCCCCTTTCTACCCCCATCCTCCCCTAACCCTCCTGGTATCTCTACTCTCATTATTGGCCCTGAGCGGTTTATCTATCCTGGATTCCCCGTGTTGCAGGTTTTAACTGTAGCAGTGTTCATGTTCTGGTGTAATCCAATTTGTAAGGCAGAATCGAACTTATAATTGTGGGGGAAAGGAAGCACCAAAGAACTAGAGGAAATTTGTGTGTTTCATCGGTGTTATTCTGAACCCTGAATGGCTCATCTCTTCCCTGTGACCCCCCTGTGAGGGGATGTCCAATTTTCTACAGATGGACATTGGGTCTCTACTCCATGCCCCACCCCCCATTCACATTGGGTATGGTTTTGTTCCGTGTCTTAGATGCCTAATACCTGATCCCATAGACAGTTCATGATCACACAGGCTGGTATGCTTCTTCCATGTGGGCTTTGTTGCTTATGAACTTGATGGCCGCTTGTTTATCTTCAAGCCTTTAAGACCCCAGATGCTATATCTTTTGATAGCTCGGCACCATCAGCTTTCTTTACCACATTTGCTTATGTATCCGTTTTGTCTTCAGCAATCATGTCAGGAAGGTGAGCAACACAGAGTGTCTGATTGTTCAAACAAAGTGTTCTTGTGTTGAGGGAATACTTGAGTCGAGGTCCAATGTCCAATTGAAAAGTTAATTCTTAACATATAGGTACGAGTACATAATTCTAGTTCCCTCTCGTTTTATATATATATATATTTACTTATGTACATGCCTGTATTTAGACCTCTATAACTGTCCTTTGCCTCCTGATTCTTTCCTCTAATCCCTTTTACTTTCCTCTTGTCCTACCATCATGTTCATGTTCTTCCCGCCACCAAAAATGCACCTATCTCAAAAGCTTGGCATAAGAAATAAATTAATAAATATAACAACAAACCCTTCATTAGGGTTTAGTAATTCCTCGCTGCTACATTGCCCTTGATTAAGCCCCACTAGGCCTCCTCTGCCCTTCTTTCCATTGATTGCAGTTTACTTGTTGTTCCCTTTTCAGCTTTCTTTTTGATTGAGGGTTTTCTCTCTTTCGTTTTGTCATTGTGTGGTAGTGAGATAACAACAATGAGTGAGATAAAAAATGCTCTGGAAATAATTGTATTGACGATTTCATTAAGTTTTATGATATGAGCATTCTATGACAGTTAAAGAAAGAAAGAAAAGGAAATGCAGTCTATAAAACCCTGTATATGTTTACTCTGAGTCACAATCAACTTGATGATTCTGGGTTTGGTTTTGATTTTGTTTTTTAGATTAGGTAATTCTACTTCTGTACTGTCATCTGTGCTCTTTTTTTCAGAGTTATTTTACAGTAATACAGATGAACCCAGAAAAGGCCAGTAGCCTTCCATTTCTATTATTGGAGAAAGAATTTCTAATTTTCGGCCCTACTTATACTGTACCAATGCTCTCATCTCTTTTCAGGAGGAAGCAACACGGCCTACTCTGTAGTCAGAATGTCTCCATCAGGCTTTGTATTCTTTAACTACATCACTCTTCCCAGAAAGCCTTTACCTCTGTCTGAACGGCTTACAAAGAAACATGGCTTTAAAACTGAAAACAACTTTTGATCCTGCGGCAAAATCCTCTTTGCACAATATAAGCTTAGTTGTGATTTGATATTTGAAATGTGATGATGAGAGAATGTATAATGAGTAGTTTGAATCTAAGAGCATAGCTACCTCAACAATGGGGTAGTATATCCTAATGGGCTCTGGAATCATAATTACTTTGGCCTCTAATTCTATCATTCAATAATGTTCTGCCCTTAAACAAATTATTGAATCTGTAGGAGTTTATTTTTCACATCTATAGCAAGGCATAGGTCGTATCTTAGATGTTTAAATGGATAACACAGGGATTTTTAGCGAAGGCGATATCCCATCCAAGAACTCTAAGTATAGGGATGCACTGAAAATCAAACTGAAATAAAACATTGTAGTGTTATTGACTAAAAAGGTGGTCTCTATAGCTTTATGGCTTGTTGTCAAATTTACACTTTACCACTTAATACATGCATGTGTTCAGGCAAGTTGTTTTACCTCTGGATACATAAACTTTCTTACCTTTAAAATGAGAGTAAAAAATGCACCTCAAAAGCTTGGTATATGAAATAAATTAATAAATATGACGAAGAACAACAACAACAACAACAAAACAGTACCATGCCTGGTACAGAGTAATTTTCAAAAGGGCTATGTCCTTGAACTATTATTCATATTAATGTTTTAAATAATAATTACAGTATAGATAACTGAGAATCTAAAAGAAAGAAGTTGTCAAGGAACTGTTTTTTGGTTTTTCTGTTAATGTCACCTACTGAGATAAGGAAAACTTAGGGAGAAATATGTATGGGTTGCGGAAATATCTAAGAATTTTTTGACATTTGAAAATTTGAGATGCTTGTAAGAGATCAATATTAAAGTTTGAAGTTATGTATATTTTTTCTTGTGAGTCTAGAGTTCACAGAATTGTGGCCCTGGGATACCCACTTGGTAATAATCAACACAGTAACTTTTTTTTAATTTTTATTTTAAGACACTAGATGTGGGTAACCAAGAATGGGAATGACGGAGACAAAGGAAAAAATAGTCGAAGACCTATCTCTGAAACCCAGAGAGTGAAAAAAAAACAAGCAAAAGAGACTGAGTCATCACCAAAATGTAGAAAGGAAATGGTGTGATTGTGGAGGAATAGAAGTAAAGACGGAAGAGTGTTTCACGAAAAAAAAGTGGTAACAGAAGTATCAATTGAATTGGATAACTGTCAATTGAATTGGACCCTGTTGAGAAGTCTGACAGCGGGAAGACATTGAAAAATGGGACTGTCGCTAGTTGTATTGCTAAGGAAAGATAACTTTATTTAAAATATAGGAGCTACTAATTTATGTTCGAATGCAGTAGGGATGCTCTCTTAGAGAAGGAGAAATCAAGTGAGATAAAATAGGGAGGGATAGGATTCAGATTACATGTGGAGGGATTGGCCTTTAATAAGAGGAAAGCTATGCTTAACACAATGCCTGACTTGTTGTTAGTACTAGATAAACAGTAGCCACTCTTGTTAACTCAAGGCTCATGTTGGCTTGCACGTGAAAAAGACAGTCTGAGCATGCTTAGAGCCTAAGTCCCTTTTTGTATGGAATCTTGGAGAGGAGGTGAAATTTAGAATGCCGTATGCTAAACTAAGGGCAAAAACAAGTTTCTGAGATATAGAAACATTTGTCTGGGTTGACTTACACATGTTTTTATATTGGGGAGAGGGGTAGTAGAGAGGGCATATTGGATTATGACATGCAAGTAAGGACAAGGTGCTGATTTTAGGAGACATACTTCCTAAGGACATGATTGAAATATGGGATTATTTGTTTCCATTGACAGTCATTGATGAGTGTAGCTCCTGATAGTCAATGCTCTTGACTGCATCTCATTCCTATGACAAGTACACGTAAAGATGAGAATGTTTTTCTCAGTAAAACTTGCTTCCACGTGATGGTGCTAATCACCCAGTGCTTTGTGATTTGCATTGCGTATATGTTCATACTCTCAATACAATGAACTGACTGACAACCTTACTTGTTATTCCTTTAGAAGCAAGTCTCTTGTTTTGAGCATCGATTGTTTTCTAGCATCCTGGAATGATTGTTTCTTAATCATCGTTGAGTATAACGGTGAGCTCTGTGCCTTTCAAACAATGCATCAAAATTTCACATAAATATGTGTGGCTTTTAATTATGTTCCCAAATGGTCTTTATGAACCATAAAACCTCTAAATATTGAACCAGTTTTTTAATTCTGACTGTGTCATTTAAATAAGGAGGAGCCTTGATTGGTTTTAAAAATAAAAGATGCTTTAAATTTTTCAAACTATCTTTTGAGATCAGAGAAATACCATTTGGGCTCTTTTAAAAACTGTCCAAATTGAAAATTTTAAAGAAGTTACCTGGCCAGGAAACAGGTTGTATCATTTTGAACATATCTTATTCCTGGTGCCATATATGTGTTTTCTTGCTACTGGGCTAAGTCCTTTCACTCAAAATCACTACCATCATGTCTCAAATCAATTTTGACTCATAGAGAACCTAGAGGGTAGAGTACAGCTGCATCTGTGAGGTTCTGAGATTTTTAATGCTTTAAGACAACAGAAAACCTCAATTTTTTCCTGTGGAGTGGCTGCTGGTTTTGAACTGTGGAGCCCAACTCATAACCCAGTATGCCACCCAGGCTCCTTTTGGGCCCAGTCCTTTCATTTCTATGAATTTTAGATTCCTGATTATCTTCCTTAAACTATGGGAGTGTCTTAGTATCTATTGCTGATATAAAAACAATTTGCCCCTCCATTTAGAAGGCTAGAAAGCCAACTTTAGGCAGTAGATCTGGAGAGGAAGGCTCTCCTTCTACGTCAGCTCTGAGAAACAGTTTCTTGTCTCTCTCTTCAGCTTCGATTTCCTGGCTCCTTGCAGAGCATGTGGCTTTGCATATGTCTTCCCCCATCTCTGCGTGTTTAGTCTTGAATATTTTTTAAAACAACCCCCACACTAATTGTTCCTCTTTTGCATGGTAAAATCACATCCCTAAGGGGATTAAACCACAAATATGAGGGGGTACCTCCCCAATGGATACAGCTCTGGTGATGTGAGGGGCACAGTATATTTGGAGTTTGTTCCACCAGGCCAGACTGGCAATCAAGCTTTCTATTTAGGGCAGTGGTTCTCAACCTTCCTAATGCTGCAATCCTTTAATACAGCTCCTCCTGTGGTGGTGACACCGCCCCCCCACCCAACCATAACATTATTTTCATTGCTACTTTATAACTGTCATTTTGTGACTGTTAGGAATTGGGTGACCCTTGTGAAAAGGGTCATTTAACTCCCAAAGGGGTCGCAACTGACAGGTTGAGAACCACTGATTTAGAGGTTCTGAAGCATGATTTGTGGTAGACAGGGACTTCAGACTGGTTTCGGCATCATGACAAACCACCTGCTCATGCAGCCATCTTGGTGCTCCAGTTCTTGGGGGGGGAAATAGCATGGCTCTTTTGTCCCATACACCTTACTCACCTGACCTTTCTCATGTGACTTCTTTTTGTTTCGCAAATAGGAGGAACATGAAAGGATTCAGTGTAGAAGAGGTGAAATGAGGGATGTGCTGTTAGCCATCCAAACAAATGAGTTTGAAAGATGTTTCCAAGAATGCAATCACAGATTTGACAAATGTATTAAGTGCAATGGAAAGTACTGTATATACTTGTGTATAAGCCGAGTTTTCCAGCACATTTTTAATGCAGTTTTTGTGACAAAAATAGGTGCCTCAGATGATATTCTGGTCGGCTTATACTCGAGTATATGCATACTGTTGACAATGATAAAATTGTTTTGTAAAAATTAGAATACATAGCTTTGAAAAACCAGCCATTTTTCAGGGAGTGCCCCCTCATATGCTGTTGTTAGGTACCTTTGAGTAGAGGGAGAAAGATGAAGCGTTCTGCTCAGATAATGATATGTAGTCGCAGCAACCCACACACTGGCAGCAGATACGCTTTGTGTTTGAAACCCTTGGTTAAATTCTCTACTACTAGAAACTGTATGTCTATAGGAAGATATCATAGCTTCCTTCAATTTCAAACCCCTTCCTTACAATGGTGCATTTTTGTGTTGGTAAATGTCACTAACTCTGACTCATAGCTACCACAAGTGACAGAAGACAACTGCCCCATAGGGTTTTTTTCTAGTCTGTAGTCTTTACAGGCACTGATTACTAAGTTTTTCCCTCAGGAAGTGGTGGCTTGGATTTGAGACGCCAAAGTTTTGAGTTTTGGTTAGTATTTGTGGACTTAACTTTTGTGTCACCAGAGAAGCTTGAATTTTTTTTTTTTTGCGGGGGGAGCGAGGAGGAGAGCAAGGATGAAATAAAATACCATATGTCAAAGTCCCTAGCATGTTATTTGATGTATGTTTGTTAAATTTGTAATCTCATGTTTGGACTCTTTAATAGTCTCATAAAAAATTCTTTGTTTTCTTAATTAGCATATTTCTTTTTACAGGCAGGAATATAATTTATTTTCATAGCCAACAATAGCCCATAAGTAAACAGTATCAGTCACAAGTTTCCTGGTCAAAAATCAGAACGATATTACAGCACACATTCATTTTAACAAGGTCCCAAGTTTCCCAATTAATTTGTCTCTAATTGTTATGTATTCTAATCACCAATTGTATTACATTTATTCTTAAAACAAGTGAGATGACAACTTGTAAATTCCTTGCAGAGCAACTGAATATCCAGAACAGAGCAAAAGTCTGACAGTGATTATGGGAAAGAATATTTGTTCACATATATGATGGTGAGGCTTTTTGTTATCCAGCGAAGAATTTGATTCAAACTTTTGTTCACTTAGAAGATAGAATTTGCTTCTTCAGTTTAATGTGTCATTCATCAAAACAGCATCATAACATGGAAGTTTAATATACAGATGTTTGGAAAAGCTAAGGGTGAATTCCAGCTTCTGGAATATAATTTCATATAATTAAAATGATCTGATGTCACGTGGACCAAACATAAAGAAACTGGGAAAGGGAATCAATTTTTATAGAATGTTTAGTTCTAGGACAGGTATTTTATAATTAGCGTTCTGTTCAATATTCAAGACTAGGTCACACAGCTAGCAAAAAGTGGAGCAAAATGTAAATTCAGGTGTTCTTTACTCTAGTTGCTTGTGTTCTTGTCACTACATGGATAAACTAGTCCTGTCTTCTGATACCAGAGTGATAGAGGAGAACCTCAATATTCAGAGACTGATCGCTTCTGGCAGTAAACTGATAAAACTGAGTGTGAAAGGACAGAGTATTGAAGAGAAGCAAAATGGGGAAAGGCTGAGTAGGTCAGAGTCAGAGGCATGTTTTACTTAGCCAATTTATGAACACTGGACCATAAACCCTAAGGTAGGTAGAACACAAATGTTGTCACCTGCCACCCTCAAAATAAATAAATAAAAACAATGGAAGGAATGAAAAGAAAAAGGGAAGGTCATTGTAGAGGAAATGAATCACTGTCTAATATTTGTGGAATGGTGTCTGTTAATCATTTTGGTGTCCTGTCACCTCTGTCATTATCTGGCTAAGTGAGGACAGCAGTTTTGTTGTTTTTTTTAACGTATGTCCTATTGTTTCCACTGGGAAGTAAATCAGCAATGCTCTACTGTCATACCCCTAGGAGAATTGTGTAGATTTTTACCACATTTATCCTGCATCCTACAGAAAACTTTCCCTAAGAAAATTCACCCGTCATGTTCATCAATGTTGGTAACATAAAAGACAGACAGACTTCCTACTTTAGCTCTTCCATTTATCACTTAGTTGGCTATGGTAGACTGACTTAATCTTTTGGAATCCAAAACCTATTTTCTCTCAAATGGAGTGAATGCTATCTATCTTATATGTCGGATGAAAAGGAAATAAGCGAACATATATTCATCCAATCTCACACATCTTGTTAAAGAGCCACATGGAAGTGAATGAGAGCAACTCTCACTGCTAATGACAAAACTCCTTCAGGAAATCAAGGTCATCCACCATTTTAGAGAACAGCCCTCATTGTGTGTTTGCATAGATGGATGGACTGGTGTATGAGGATGCATATATCTATTTTCCACATGTATAGAAGAGGAACACCACACCACTGTGTGTGAGTTCGTGCTGGTTCATGTGAGGCTGTGATGCTGGGAGGTAGCCCAACAGGAGGTCAGCAATGGTTCCCGTCAGAGAAAAGTTGCAGTCGAGCTCCCCGGCTAAGAAGGAAGGCCTTCTTAAAAAAGTGAATTGGTGAAAACCCTTGGAATTGCAGTTTTCTGCTGCAGAACATTGATATATGACGGGGCTTCAAGAAGTTCATGGAAAAATGAGTTACTGTTTAATTACATTTTTCCATGGACTTTTAAAAAATCATTTTATTGGGTCTCACACAACTCTTATCACAATCCATACATATATCAATTGTGTAAAGCACATTTATACATTAGTTGTCCTGATCATTTTCAAAATTCGCCTTCTGCTTGGGTTCCTGGAATCAGCTCATTTTCCTTTTTCCCCCTCTCCCCATTGCAGCTCCCCCTCCCTCATGAACCCTTAATAATTTATAAATTATTATTTTATCTTATCTTACACTTCCCAGCATCTCCCTTCACCCTCTTTCCTGTTGCCCATCCGCCAGAGAGGAGGTTACATGAAGATCACAGAGATTGGATCCCCCTTTCTACACCCCTTTCCCTCCCGGTATCGCCACTCTCACCATTGGTCCTGAGGGGTTCATCTGTCCTAGATTTTCTGTGTTTCCAGATCCCAACTGTACCGCTGTGCATCCTCTGATCTAACCAGGTTTGCAAGGTAGAAATGGGATCATGATAATTGGAGGGGAGGAGTTGTTCAAGAACTAGAGGAAGGTTGTGAGTTTCATTATTGCTACACTGAACCCTGAGTGACTCATCTCCTCCCCACTACCCCTCTGCAAGGGATGTCCAGTTGTCTACAGATGGGCATTGGGTCCCCATCATGCACTCCCCTCATTAACAATGATATGATCTTTCCCCCACCTTTATTGCTTGAAACCTGATCCCCTCGGCCCTTCATGATCACACATGTTGGTGTGCTGCTTCCATGTGGGCTTTGTTGCTTCTGGGCTAGATGGCCACGTGTTTGCTTTCAAGTCTTTAAGTCCCCAGACGCTATATCTCTCAATAGCTGGGCACCATCAGCCTTCTTCACCACACTTACTTATGCACACATTTGTCTTCAGCGTTTATGTGGGGAAGGTGATCACACAATGATGGTTTTTGCAAATGGTTATTGTGCTCAACTGGTTTTGAACCACTCGTTGTTCCCTTGTACCAGGACCATTGGTCCCATTATTTTCTTCTCACATTGTTTGTCCAGCCTATCTTATCTAGGTGGACCTGCAGATATAGTAATATGTGCATAAAAATGCAGATGGCTTTGACAGCTTTTGAAGCAGCCTTCTAGTGCTGTAAGACTGGGCTTCTCAGGTCAAAAGCATTCAAACTATGATCGGGGAAGTACTGCCTCCTCAGAGCAGATTTGGTCTTAATTACGCAGATGTAGCTTTTGAGACTTTTATTTGCAGATGTGGCACAACTCAAAATGAAAACAAACAAAGCAGAAAACCACTAATTAATAACCAGAAAATGTAATGTATGCAGCATGCATTTTGCAATAATGGAAATTGTACAAAATGAAATAGACTATATAAAGATCTGTATTCTAGACATGGTAAACAAACTGAGGAGGAATGGCATTGCACTTTCAGTGAAAAGATGATATCCATATGCCTATGAGAAAAATCTACTAATACAATTATTACTCACATTTATGCACCAATAAGTATGACCAAAGACTAATAGTGTTGAATGCAAGTTTGGAAACAGAAACCAAACTTATGGCCATTGAGCCAATGGCAACACCTAGTGACTTTATAGGACAGGGTAGAACTGCCCCCCGCCTGTTTCCAATACCCTATCTCTTCACCGGAACAAAAAGTCCACCCTTTCTCCCAGGAAGCAGTTGACGGATTAAAACTACTGACCTTGCAGTTAGCCGCTCCACCAGTAGCCACTAAACCACCAGGTGTATCTCCCGCCAAAAAACTGTGCTGTAAAGATTCATGGCCTTTAAATCGCAGACATTTTCTAGGAGAAATCTTCCCAGATATTTTTGTTAGCTTAGAGTGACTACATGTACTGTCGTGAGGAATAGAGACTGACTCTTAGAATCTAGTCATTTAAAAAAGCCATCCATATAATCAAATTTCACAAAAAATTTGGATTCTTCCAGAATGCTGTGAAGTTTTACTGTTGAGGAACCACACGAGTGACATGGATGTTTTCATATTTGGACCTTTTCAAACCTGGGGATTTATTCTTCCACTATGCAAAATGCTGAGCAGGAAGTTAAACACAGTGTCTCTTCTCCTATTTAATCACGCTGAGATGAAACAAAAATCACTCAGGTCTGACAACCACAGACTCCTGGTAACCTCATCTCCTGACCTAACTTTTTGACTTCTAGATCTTTGCTATTGGCGCTCAGTTCACGTATTGCTGTACAAATGTTTTCATAGCCTCTCAAATACTATGTTGACTGCTTTATACTACAGCATCTGCAAAGGTAAACAGGAACACCCCTCTCTTTGTAAACAGCCCCCATTCTTGTTTTTCTGCATACAGTGAGTATTCAGCAAACATGCTGTTCACTGAATGTACTCCTACTGGAGTGTGTCCTTGGGCTGGTAAGATTCCAGATTTATCCACAGGAAGTCAACAGAGAAAGGCAATTTATTTTTTCTTTCTAAATGCTTTCCCAAATAGCCTGTGTGGAATTATGCTGTGCTTTTTTGGTGCGGGCGTGCTTAAAACCTAGATGGTGACTCATGAAACAATGTCACATTTCAGATTTAGGAATGATTATGAATAATTATCCCTGGGCTTTGGTTTGCAAGACAAACTGAGAATTTTAAAAGAGGCTTTTAGTTCTTGCCACTTAATGACACCTTTTCAAAGAAAACCAGGGCCACCTAAGGACCCACGCAGCTGCCTTCTGAAAAGCCTGATTGGAACAGAGCACAGGATGTAAGTTAACTGTCTTCCAGATACAAGTCACTACCATGATGGATGTAAATAAACTAGTTCCTGACATATTTGATTCATTGTATTCATTTGCAGATGTGCATCAATTGAAGAGAGCTCTAACAACTTCTAGTGTTGCCTAAATGGCCTTTCTTAACAGACTGTTTAATTAAATCATGTCCATGCTGAGGGACCTTTAGTAGCTCACCATTGTCTAACAGAGTACATTCAGATTCCTCTGCCTGATTCTCTTTCTTGCACAATCCAGTGCTCCCTTATCTTTCTCTAATTTCTAGGATCTTGCAATGCAGAATCTCTTGTTCAGCTTAGCCATGACCCTCAACACCCACTCAAGGAACACATAGGCTCTAATGCCCACCCCCACCTGAGGGTTTATTCAGGATTTTAACCCCATAAACCCATCACCTCCCTTTTTCTCCAAACAATCTTGTCTACCTTTTCATCTATGACACTTCACTGCAGCTTGATGTTGAGCACCTAAGGCTGCCACCTCAGATACTGGTTAGATCCATGCATGTAACACATGGTCATGTCCTTATTTGTGAGATTGTGAAATAGTAACTTTGTGCATGCCTACAACAGTTCACCCTGGTGGCGTACTGGGTTATGCATTGGGCTACTAATTATAAGATCAGGTGTCTTTCTGCTCCCATAAATTTACAGTTCTACTCTAGTTTTTGATGGTCCCTATGAAGCAGAACCTACTCTATGGCAGTGAGGCTTCAAAACTATAAGCTCTTCAAGAACAGCCACAATGACCCATTCTTCTTAATATTTTCAATTGTACATAGCAATGGGCTGCTCTCTGGCCTTTCGAATGTATCTATTAAGTGCCTATTTACAGAGGAAAACCCAAACCAAAGGAGAGTTTGATTGCCTACAGGTAAGTTGTAGAAGTAAGTTATTGGTGTCCTGCTAAGATCCATTTTACTGAACAGTCACCCAGATTCTGTGGAAGTTGGCTGCTAATAGCTCACAACTATACTCTTCCAAAAGAGGCCCGGTGGTCTTGGTTAAGTATTGGATTGCTATCTCCTAGGTTGGCAGTTCAAAACCACTAACCACTCCAGTAGTGAAAGATGAAGCTCCCATAAGTCTCGGGAACACTATGTAGGTTCCTTATGAGGCAGAATTGACTCTATGCCAGGCGAAGTTATGGTCCTGCCTCACAGTGAGCACCTATACAACCACTGACATATGTAGAGGTATAGAAGTTCTGTGTTCTTGCCTCTGGAAGAGCAAACTGTGAGATAATTAATGTTTAAGGGTTCTCTCCCCTTCCAGGGCTCCCCTCCCCCCACTGCCAGGACAACCCCCCCCACACACCCACACACACCCCCCCACACACCCCACACACCCACCCACACACACATACCCACACACACATACCCACACACACACACACCCCACACACACCCCTACACACACCCCCCACACACACCCCCACCCCCCCACACACATACCCACCCCCCACACATACCCACACACCTACACACACACCCCCACACACACCCATACACACTCAAACACACCCACACACATCCACACCCACACACACACCCCACACACCCACCCACACCCCCACACACATACACACACACACACACCCCACACATCCCCCTACACACACACCCCCACACACACACCCACCCCCCCACACACATACCCACCCCCCCACACATACCCACACACCTACACACACACCCCCACACACCCATACACACACAAACACACCCACCCACACACACACACACATCCACACCCACACACACCCACACACACATGCACCCACACACACACCCCCCACACACACCCACACACACCCCACACACACCTATACACACAGACACACCCACACACCCATACGCACACACCCCACACACACCCATACACACACAAACACACCCACACACACCCACACACATACCCACACACCCTCACACACACCCTCCCCACACACACACCCAGACACACACACCCAGACACACCCACACACCCATACACACACACCTACACCCACACCCACACCCCCCCCACACACACACACCCTCTGTGGGATTGGGCAACGCTTCTTCCCCTTCTCTCTCCTGCTTTCCTTAGTCCATTACAAATCCAGGTTTGCCCTGACTCTCAGATAACCATTTTCACCAGAATCCTTGCCCCCGGCTCAGCTTTTAGGGAATACAAACTAAGATACATGTATTCCTCAAGCAAATACTGACTTGTGGGTGGCTATAATTAGCTCTAGGTAGCATACATTAGTTGACACACCTTATTATCAGAGAATATAAGACCAACAAAAACATTAATGGCACAGATATAGAAAACTTGAGATAACCAGTTGTCAATATGAAACATCAGAAGTTTGAGATAGAAGTCAACTTAAGAAGGATTCAGTCTAATTGCTCCTAACCACTGTTGCCCACCTAAATACAGATAATGGACACTGTATGAGCATATTCCAAAGGTCACAATAGCACTGAAGTTCAGAGAAGTCAGAGAGAGATATTGAATCTTGGGGAGAAGAGTTGGCAAAAGCTTCAGGGTTGAATCTGCTAAACAATGACCCATTTCTGATGAGTCATAATGCATCAGTGTCCTGAATTTTATTTTTACAAATGGAGAAATGGAAAATCAATGTCTCTAAGACTCAGCACTATTCTGTGGCAGAGGATGAACCAGAATTCATGTCTCTGCATACCTTGGATTTGATCTAATGTGGCAGTGCTCCAAAATGTACTTCAGAGAACACTGGTTCTGTGAGACATTCCACACAAAAATGAAAATAGGTACCCAATCAAAACCCACTGCCATCAAGTCTATCTTGACCCATAGTGACCCTTTATAGAACTTCAGAGGCTGTAAATATTTAGGGGAGCAGAGAGCCTCATCTTCCTCCTCTGGAGTGGTTTGTCACTTAAATCACTAACTAACCTTGAGGTTAGCAGTTCAATTCTCACTTGACAAAACTGAACAGGCTCCTTAGGTGCCAAATACTGCATACAACATCCTTCTCCTGGAAATGCACCAGGACCATTAGCATATTAAATTTTGTGAGAAAGCTAGTTTAAAAAAAGTTCCTTTTCAACAGAGAAGGGGGTGAAGGGAGATGCCGGATAGGGCAAGATATGACAAAATAATAATCTATAAATTATTAAGGACTCATGAGGGAGGGGGGAGCGGGGAGGGAGGGGAAAAAAAGAGGACCTGATGCAAAGGGCTTAAGTGGAGAGCAAATGCTTTGAAAATGATTAGGGCAAAGAATGTACAGATATGCTTTATACAATTGATGTATGTATATGTATGGATTGTGATAAGAGTTGTATGAGCCCCTCATAAGATGTTTTTTAAAAGTTCATTTTATTCAGTTTTTTCCCCCAAGCTTATTGAATCAGTACCGTTTAACATTCTTCAGAACTAGTGATGCATGGAACTCACTTTACAACAAGCTGACCTAAACAATTATCCTAGGGAATTGCTATGTAGTATCCATGTTTCTCCGACCCAAGTGGTAAAAATGATCCCATGCTTCTATCTAAAGGAAGGACAGTAAAGCTGGTCGTTGTCATTCTATGTGGTGGCAGTGGCTCCAACTCATTATCTGAGCATGCGCCACTCTTGTTTTTAACACACACAAGAAAGGAAGCGGGAAGGAATAGGAAAGTTTGTAGAAATTTTCTGATCACTGGATAATAGTAATTGAAAGAACATAATTTAAGCACCTATAGAAATCTCCTAGCTACTTGACCTTTACAAGTTAGTAGCCCTGGTAACGCTGTTGGGTAAGCTGTGGACTACTAATGATCAGCCATTCAAATTCTGCAACAGCTCCTCAGGAGAAAGGTAGGCTATCTGTTCCTGGAAAGATGGATAGCCTTGGAAACCATGTATAGGGCCAGTATGAGTAAGCCTGGACTTGATGGTCCTAGGTTAGACTGCAAGTTAAAAACTGTAGGAACACCTTTGGAAGGAATACAGAAAAACGTTGCTGAACTCTACAGGGGCAAGGTCAGATAATAATCAAACAACCTAAACAGAGAAAATGATCATGTTGAATTTTATTTGGAATTATTATATGTAAAATATTCCTTCAGAGACTTGTACTGCAACTCGTAAGTTCTTTTCCTGCACATGTATGTAAATATGTGTGGGCTTTAAAAAATCATGGAAATTTTGAATTAAAAGATAATAGGGATTTTCCTACTGTTACTACTACTACTAATAATAATAATAAATTACTAAGCAATGCAGAAGTAAAATTAATCACATTATAAACATAATCACTGTGTTTATGACCCAAACCTATGTTGTGGTATCAATATAGATTACTGTTCTTATCTCTCACTGTGTCTACTAAACACCATCAAAGAGACTGTTAAAAACATCAGCCTTTTGGGGTTGACCATTTAATGCCAGATGCTTGAAAAACAGAAACAGTCCATTTAACCACTGCCCCAGTGAGGCCAAGCATGACTGCTGCTGCAGTGTTATATCTGGCTGTGAGCAATGAGCGTGAATCCCTGAAACTTACAGCAAACATTTCTGTATTGAAACTGTGACTAAGTGTATTGCTAATAGAAAGTTTTCAGATTCACAGTTATCAATTCACATAAGGCTTCAATTGAGAAAGGTGGGGAAGAGAAGAGGAAAATGATCCATTTTACTAATGTATTTGTATTGTGGTACCAGTTTTAGTGGCATAAGTTTCTTCTGTACACATTGGCAGAGTTGTAATTTTAAAAAAATTAGTATTGTGAACATATAAGGTTGCTTAACCAACCCTGGGCAAAGTGCTGAGGACCTGGGTTTTCCCCCCAGTTTAAGATATAATGTATCATTTAAAAAACACATCAAAAAGCTATATAGTAACTACCATGACTGATGGATTCCCTGGGTGGGACACATACTTGCCAAAAGGTGAGCAGTTTTTTTTTTGGTTTTTGTTTTTCACAGCTCTGTAATTTATTTAACTTGTTTCTTTTTTTTGGTTTTATTTTTATTTATTTATTTTTTAAATTTATTTATTTATTTATTTTAACAATTTATTGGGGCTGAGACAATTCTTTTCACAGTTCATACATATACATACATCAATTGTATAAAGCACATCTGTACAGTCTTTGCCCTAATCATTTTTTTTTCTCTTTTCTTCTTTTACATTTTATTAGGGACTCATACAACTCTTACCACAATCCATACATATACATACATCAATTTAATAAAGCACATCCATACATTCCCTGCCCCAATCATTCTCAAGGCATTTGCTCTCCACTTAAGCCCCTTGCATCAGGTCCTCTTTTCCCCCCCTTCCTCCCCATTCCCCCCTCCCTCATATGCCCTTGGTAATTTATACATCGTTATTTTGTCATATCTTGCCCTATCCGGATTCTCCCTTCCCCCCTTCTCTGCTGTCCCTCTCCCAGGGAAGAGGTCACATGTGGATCCTTGTAATCAGTTCCCCCTTTCCAACCCACTCACCCTCCACTCTCCCAGCATCGTCCCTCACACCCTTGGTCCTGAAGGTATCATCCACCCTGGATTCCCTGTACCTCCAACCCTCATATGTACCAGTGTACAGCCTCTGTCCTATCCAGCCCTGCAAGGTAGAATTCGGATCATGGTAGTTGGGGGGAGGAAGCATCCAGGATCTGGGGGAAAGCTGTGTTCTTCATCGATACTACCTCACACCCTAATTAACCCATCTCCTCTCCTAAACCCCTCTATGAGGGGATCTCCATTGGCCGACACTTGGGCCTTGGGTCTCCACTCTGCACTTCCCCCTTCATTTGATATGATATATATATACATATATACACATACATATATACATATACACATACATACACACACTTATATCTTTTTTTTTTTTTGCATGATGCCTTATACCTGGTCCCTTGGCACCTCGTGATCGCACTGGCCGGTGTGCTTCTTCCATGTGGGCTTTTTTGCTTCTGAGCTAGATGGCCGCTTCTTCACCTTCAAGCCTTTAAGACCCCAGACACTATCTCTTTTGATAGCCGGGCACCATCAGCTTTCTTCACCACATTTGCATATGCACCCATTTGTCTTCAGCGATCCTATCATGGAGGTGTGCAGTCAATGATATGATTTTTTGTTCTTTGATGCCTGGTAACTGATCCCTTTGGGACCACTCGATCACACAGGCTGGTGTGTTCTTCCATGTGGACTTTGTTGCTTCTGAGCTAGATGGCCGCTTGTTTATCTTCAAGCCTTTAAGACCCCAGACACTATCTCTTTTGATAGCCGGGCACCATCAGCTTTCTTCACCACATTTACTTGTTCACCCACTTTGGCTCCAGCCGTTGTGTCGGGAGAGTGAGCATCATAGAGTTCCAATTTAATAAAAGAAGGTATTCATGCATTGAGGGAGTGTTTGAGTAGAGGCCCAAGGTCCTTCTGCCACCTTAATACTTGACATACAAATATAGACACATAGATCTATTTCCCCATCCTCCTATATGTATTTGCATGTACATGTCTTTGTCTAGACCTCCATGAATGCCCTTTGACTCCTAGCTCTTTCCTCCATCTCCCTTGACTTTCCTCCTGCCCTACTACCATGCTTCATCACCACCTGGGCTAGAGTATACCTCTTCTCTAAGCAACCTTACCCTTGATCATTTCCCACCAGGCCTGCCACTCCCCCTTCTCTACCGTTTGGGGTCCCATGATTTTCCCTTGTCCCTGGGTTTGTTAACACCACTTCCTCACCCCCCCCCTACCCCCCACCCCAAGTCCCCCCTGAACTGTCGGTCCCGTTGTTTTTACTCCAGATAGTTCATCAAGCCTGTCCTATTCAGACAGACCTGTGGAGTCACTAACATGCACGAAAACTAGACAGAGGAAAACAAAGCAACAGTATACAACCAGACAACAAAACAACAAAAACAAACCACTGACAAAGAACAGAACAAAACAGTTCACAAGAGAAAAGCTTGTAGTTAGTTCAGGGATCGTTTGCTGGCCCTTAGGAGCATTTTCCAGTCCAGTCTGTTGGGGCACCACGCCCTGGCCCCAAAGTCCACTTTCAGCATTCCCTGGGGACCTTGCCACTCCATTCCCTTGCTGTTCTGCTGCACTCCCCCAGTGATTTGCCTAGGTGTGGTGGGATCAGGTCAGGTGCAATTCCCACACTGCGTCTCCGGTGCTGTCCCCTGTATCGCCCTTAGTCACTGAGGGGCATCATGTCTCATAGTAGGGCCAGCCATGTTGTTCTCTCTGTGGACTGGCTGCTCTACTCAGGAACATCATCATCACGGCCTGGTGGGCCAGGCTGTGCTCCACTGTCTTCTCCTGCCCCTTTATCTGCAGGTGAGCAGTTTTAACTCCCTCAGAGATTCCTTGGAAGACAGACCAGTACACATGGGGCTGCCATAAGACGGAGTTGATTTGCTTCTAACAAGAACAATATGATTGTATGGAACATAAAGTAAATCAACATTCAAAGGCATATTGTAACTCAATACCTCAATAGGAAACGGAACAGATTTTGTTACAATGTGATGTTTAAGCCTTTTTAAGAGAGTATTTATAGAATGAGTGTGATTAGGCTAATATGATCTGTGATCAATGAAACAACAGGTTTTTATTTTGAAAGGAGAAAACATAAACATTGAAAGGGATTGATCTTCTACTTTCCTATCTTCAGCAGCAAATCTTGAGGATCTATCCAAATGAAACAAAATACAGGTGAGTCCATTTTAAGGAGGAAAGAAGAAAAGATAAGACAAAACATGTTTGGGGACAAGGGAAGGGACAACAAGATCTGCCTTTGACTACTTCAGTCTGTTTTTAAGCCTAGTTAAGCACACAGATACGGTTATGGTGTTCATGAAGAGTTTATATTACATTACTCACTATATGGCAGATCCAAGAGCAAAACTGTTACTAATCAATGTGAGAAATTCTGCCAATTTTTGCATTCTTTATATATTTATTCATCAGGAAGTCTCTGTGAAGCTATATATATATGGCTATGAATGAGAATTACAATATTCACTGTCTATAACTGAACCATTTACTTGTAAAATATTTTGAATGCTCTCCTCATATCTTCACACAGCTTGGGGACAATCTTCCCCTGAGGATGAATGGTGGGTTTCCAGGAATGAAAATTGGTTTAAATATTATTATGTATTATAATGCACTCTTCAAAACGAGACAGAAGCTATTTTTCAATTAGTTATCATTTTAGGTGATTGATTACTGTGATTAGTTAAGCAATACCCAAGCAACACCACAAGCTCTCCTTACATCTAAAACCTCTCAAATTCCAATAACCATGTGCACAATGAGCCAAAGGGCAAGCTAAATGATAGACTATTCAAACCACCTCAGATGTAAATGACCAGAGGGATTCGCCAGCACAATGATCCCGAATCCTTATGGGAGGAACTGAATAGGAATGAAAGTTTCATGTCAGGAGCTTTGAAATAAGAAGTTGATTTTCAACAATGGCATAACAATAAGCAGGAGCAAACAGATTCGGTATGGCCCTCCTAATAATAATTTGTTCTTTGTGGATAAGCCCCAGGGTTTAAAGATTTTGTGTATAATCTGTTTACCAGTCTCTTTCTTGCCATCTGAAATACATATTGCTATACTGTTGCCTATGGGTCTGCTTACATGTAATAGAGGGTTTCTGTGGCACCGTAGGCAGACCAACTGGCTTTAATTAATCCAATTAAAAAATCAATCAAGTAAATGAGTGACAATAATAATGGTGAGCTCCTCCCCACCATGCCTACATTGTCTTGAGATCCTGAGAGGGTGTGAGTGAAGAGTTTGCCCGTCATGAGATATTTCTTGATATTCGCTATATTCTGTCAGGCGGGGGGGGGTCACAATCAACTTTTAAAATTTCGATTTACTCTTTTAGCAAACATACAGTGCAAGCAATGACATCCAAGGCATAGACGGATTAGCAATACAGAAATTAAATTGCGGTGCAAATTATCTGCTCTTTTGGGTTTTAAAATAAAGAACAGAAAGCACATATTCCCTGCACCATTTTCCATAAATTCATTTCATTTCAACATAGAGTGTCCCAGTTTGAACACACATTGTAGTCAGGACACCTAAAGAGTGGGCACTCTAACCAACTCCTATATAAAGAAGCAATTTTCTTCATGAGAATCTATAAGGTGGAGAAGAAAGTCATCCTTCCTATACTAAAAATTTTACCACAAAACTGTGTCACCTCAGAAAATGCTTCCATTCCTTCCCCCACCCCCAACCTTCTTGCTCAGAAAGCTTAATAGAAAACGACAGAGCCTTAATTCAAGGGAAAAATCAATAAGGATGGAAATAAAATAGTCCGCAATGAACATCCTATGATTTCAGCATCACTGTTGCTATGTTGTCCTTGTTGGTATGCACCTTCCAGTTAGGCTGATACATGTGGACCCTGTGGAAACAGAACAGAACACTTCTTGGTCCTGCACTCTCCCCACAATCATTCGTTTGTTTGAGCCCCTGGTTGCAGCCACCATGTCAATCCATTTCCTTGAAGATCTTTCCTTTTGTTCCTACTTGCAAAATAGGTGAGACCAAATCCTGTCATACTCACTTCTAAAGAATATTCTGACTTTACTTCTTCCATAGTTCTTCCTTATTTGTTGTACATTGAATGCTGTTGAGGGCACTAAAATACTATGGTCGGGCACACCGTAGTACTCAAAATGACACTTTTTAACACTTTAAAGGGGTCTTTTGCAGCTGATTTTCCCAAGGCAATATTAACTGCCTTTAAACAATATTTTTGAGAACCCCATAATGATTAATGTTGGGCAATCAATGCTGGATAGATATATGTAACATTGTAATTTCTAAACATCAAAAAATTATTCAAATACTGTGGTGAAATACTTCATATGTGCCCCCTCCAATTCACTTTTTAAAATAGTTGTATTGACATATAATTCACATATCATGAAATTCAGTAGTTCAATCATATGAAGAAGAATTGTACATCATCATTGTTTTGTTGTATGTCCTTTTAATATTTTATTGGGGGCTCATACTACTCTTACTTATCACAATCCATGTATACATCCATTGTGTCAAGCACATTTGTTGCCATCATCATTCTCAAAACATTTTCCTTCTATTTGAGCCCTTGGTATTGGCTCCTCATGAACCCTTGATAATTTACAAAAAAAATTTTAATGTCTTACACTAACCAATGTTTCCCTTCACCCACTTTCTGTTGTTAAGACCCAACTTCCCCTACCATGCCCTGAGGAAACCATTAGTTCAGGTAATGGTTTCTGTAGATTTACTTATTCTGGATTTCATATACAGAAAAGCATGCCAAATGAAACTAAAACAACAAAGTAGAACAGAGAATAAAGACAATAGAAAAGAAAGCAGAAATCATTAGAAACTAGAACAAATTTAAAATGGGTCACAAGGGAGAGCATTTTAATCTAGCTACATCTGCATAATCCACTCTCCTCTTGGAAGAGTGCACATGCCTGCTTGTGTTTTTAATAACCATGATAGTCCTTGTGGGTTGACAAGCACTCAATGGCAGTAAGTTTGTTTGAAAGTAGTACATAGCCAAGGCTACAAAATACAAAGTCTGCTTGCTAATGCATGATGTAGAAATGTCAAATAACACTAGACACAGCCATTCCCTTTCTATATAGGTATACAGAAGGAGGATCCTCTTAAAGCAAAATTGAAAAAGCACTCTTTGTGTTGTGTATCTAATGGCAAGCCACCATTATGTTGACACGGGGCCAGCAGATAACTGCCAGATTCTGTTTCATGCAGGCCAGTTTGTGAAAACGGATCAGAAATGGTAAAAATCTAACTTAAGACATTTGAAAGCAATACAGCAAGTGTCAAAGAGGGATACTTTAAATAGATGTCACATGCAGAAACCGACCTGCAATGGCTTTTGATGCAAAGTTGGTTAAAAACAAACAAACAACTATTTGGATTTCCAGTTAAGAGAAGCAGGATGAATTACAAAGGGAAAATTTGAATCAAGGGCTATGAATGAGATCAAGGATCAGAATGAAGGCATACTGCTTAATTAAGTCTATAACAATAGCTGTGAACTGCAGTTCATTTTATTTGAAAATCTAGCAAAAGGGATGCCCAGAGGCCATTTAATGTTGAGGTTCACAGTAGAATCTGGAGCCCACTTACTTCAGTGTGAACCCTTGCCCTCCTACAGACTGGCTGTCTGTACAGCATTGGTCGAGAACTTAACCTCTCCGTGCCTTCCTTTGTTTATATGTAAAGCAAGCATCCTAACAGGGTTGTGCCTCTTAGGGCTAGTTCCAGGAGTGAGAAATGGATTATGTGCAAAAGCTCTTAGAATCAAAGCTGACACATGATTAGTATTCAATAACTGTTAGCTAGCTAGTTTGAGAATTCAGTGTTTCCTAATAATCTTTAAATGTAAATAGTTCAAAAGAACTGTATGTTTGAAAACTCATGTGTGTATAAAAACTTCAATAACATACTCTTGCAGTACATAAGACTGTTAGTCAACTCACATTTCAAAATAAGAGGGCCATCCCACTTCTTAAAAACCATAGCAACAATAAGTTCACTGCCGTTGCGTCAATTCTGAAGAGACAAGAGCTGATCCAGAAAGTTTCTGGGCCTCTCCATCTTTACGCGAGCAGGCTGCCTTAGCTTCCTTGGAAATGCTGGTGAATTTGAACTGCCCATCTTGTGGTTAACCCTCGACATCTTAGACTATTGTCCTCCATCAACACTTTAATTGCAGGGAGAGCACTGGGAGGCAATCGGCTGCTTCACCGTGAAGCTGAACATCTGCTGCCCAGCCACTGACTGCCAGAAACTCGTTGAAGTAGACCATGAACGCCAACTTCACACCTCTTATGAGAAGTGAATAGTCACCAAATTTGCCACCGAGGCGCTGGGTTACGTATGCTTTCTGCATCAGTGGTAGTAACAACAGGCAAGGTTTTCCCAGGAAGCAAGGTATCCTCAGCTCTGGCCAGGCCTGTGTGTTGCTGAGGAAGGGACACTCCGCTCAGACCAAGGAGGACTAGGGAGAGAAAGCGCAAATCCCTCCAGAGCTCCACTGCGGGTGCCAATCTAAGAGTCCTCAACAGGTTATTGTAAAAAAATGGGGGGGGGGCAGGGAGAAAGATATCCCAGGACAGTGCCACATCATCTGGGGCTCAAATGAGTTAGGAGAATCCACCAACTCTTCAATCTCTCTAAAGAAGATGATGTTCACCAGTATGTTGGGAGAAACCCCCAGAACAAAGAAGGCATGAAACGCACAACCAAAGCACTCAAGATTCATCTTCTCATGACTCCACGTGTCCTGCACCACACGCGCCTGCACCTCACCCTGAAGAAACAACGCAGAAAGAAAAACAAGGAGGCGGCCGGGTATGTCAAGGTTTTAGGCAAGAGAAAGAAGGAGAGGAGGCCAAAGAAAATGTCAGGAACAGATTGTTAAGAGACAGAAAGCTATCCGCTCTGAGACTGTCTACTTCTGAGTCCAGTCAAAAATAAAATCGATTTCTAAGAGGCTCGAATAAATAAGCTCGTCTGTTTTTTTCTTTTTCTTTTCTTTTTTTTGTCTGTTCTTTCCTATCTAAAAATTTTAAAAAATTAATCAATTTTTTGGGGATTCGTACAACTCTTGTGACAATCCATCAATACATCCACTGTGTCAATCACTTTTGTATATTTGTTGTCATCATCATTCTCAAATCATTTGCTTTCTTCTTGAGCCCTTGGTATCAGCTTAGCTCATCTGTTTTAAACAAATAATTAATGATTTCAGGGAGAATAACTGTGTGTGTGTGGGGTGGGGTGCCTTCTTTTAATGTAATGCTTTTCAAAATCTGTTCAAAGTTCCATATACATTTTCTAGGCTAGTCATTGCAAATACTTATGGAAGTAAATATACTAGAACAATATCAAGATAGGTTTTTGCTTCTTTTTGTATCAGCTCTTGTCATTTATCGTGAATACAGTGGGAGACAGGAACCTGGTGATCTGCATCTTACTGTTGTCCGCAAAAAAACCTTTATTATGAGTGACCATCATGTAGAATGCATATTTCTTTAGGACCAGGAGAGTATCCAGCAATGTTCTGTAATTTTAAAGCATTTCATAAGTGTTTATGACAGGATTAATCACTGGACTATTAGCAGGAAGGACAGCGGTCAAATCCACCAGCTTCTCTGAAGGAGAACGATGAGGCTTTCTACTCCTGTAAAGAGTTACAATTTTGGTAACCCACAGGGACAGTTCTAGTCTAACGAATAAGGTCCCTATGAATCAGAATTGACTCAAACGTAGTGAATTTCGTTATTTTTGTTTTGTTTTATCATGTGTTACAAACATAAACCTAGTTCCATTGGTTGATTCTGACTCATAGTGACCCTGTACAAGTTTCTGAGGTGGCAAATCTTTTCAAGACCAGAGAGCTGCAGAGCAGCTGGTGGGTTTGAACTGTTGTCTTTGCTGCTAATAGTTCAATAGTGGATCATGTTTTAAATACCTACAAAATGCTTTAGGGTTACAGAATCGTGTTGCACACTCTCCTTGACCTTGGGGAATAGGCAGTCTAAATGTAGAAACTACATGTACTCATAGAAATATACACACACCAGTTGTCACTGTGTTAATTTCAACACCTGGTGACCTTATGCATGTCAGCGTATAACTGCCACATAGGACAGTCAACGGCTGATTTCTCCAAAGCAGATCACAAAGCCCTTCTTCCAGGTGTCCCTGGGTGGAAGAGAGCCACCACCCATCTTTGCAGTTAGCAGCCAAGTGAGTGAATCTCTTGGACACCTAGAGACTGCTTAGCACATAGTGAACATGCAATGCCACCAAAACTGAAATAAAACTCATATAAGATAGTTGCAATTATTATGACTATTACTCTCTCTTTAACATAATTTAGACCAGCAGAACAGTCAAACAACAACAACAACAAAAAACCCAGAACCGGCAGCAAGTCAATTCTGACTCATATCAGCTCTATAGGAAAACAGTATTTAGTTGAAGATAGAACCCAATAATTTTTGGGTTACCTGGTGTTCAAATATTTATTAATCTAAGACCCACAGTCTTCTAAGGGCTTTAAGTCAGCTCTGCATTGAGGATGTTAACAAGGCAGCATTCAGGTTCACAACAGGGAGATAAATCAGGACAAATACAGTAGAGGTTCCCATGCAAAATGGATGGCAGGAATTCGTCTCTAACTAAGAAGATAGACGACCAGTTAAAGAAGTCCCCACCCCCACATGGCCTTGAGTGGTCAAGAATGATTAAAACACCGTGAGTGTTCTTTTTTCTTTGCTGTACATTTTTGCATGGTTAGGGAGTATTCACTGTGGTGAAATGAAATTTCTTAATACTGATCCAATGTCATTGTAACTCCCACCAAATGATTGTTTGGAGCTATGCAAATAGGGTGTGTGTAACTCCCCAGAGGGGATTGATCTGTTTCAGTTGCCCTTCCCCGGGCTATAAGAATGAGCCATCTCAGAAACAAGAACAGAGAAAACCCCAGGACTGTGGAGGAAGAGCCACTGGTGGAACACATTCGAGATCGCTATCTAAAGCAGTGGAGGCAGAGGGACCAGCAGTTGTGGCACTGACACCATGAGACTGAGCAAAGGAGTCAGACTGAGAGAAGAGGCAAAATCAAGGAGATCATGAGAAAGAATAGAGGAGCAGAACCCGGACTATGAGACTATGAGAACCCAGGTTGATTCCTGAGCCATGGAGGCAGAGGCCAAGGGTCAAGAGGCGGGGATCCAGAGAGAGACTTGGATGCTGGCTGAGAGGAGGCATTGCTGTGGACCAGTGGTTGGATCCTTATTGTTTTCTGATCTTGGCATCAGTTACTTGTTAACTTCTCTCAAAAAAACCCTTAATCATGATCATTGTCTATTAGTTCTGTGTGACTATTGTCACAGATTAACAAACCTAACTGAAAATTAGGGGTGTGTGGAAGGAATGGTTGGCATCAAAATGCAATAAAAAAAAAGATGGAGGGTGGAGACAATTTTAATTCTGCCTCATGGCAATGCGTTTTCGGCTGGTTAAGAGTTGGAGTCTTCTCTCTTGCATAGGCAGAAGAGGTCAGATACTGATTCTGAGTCATTCTTCCACACACTTACTCTTGGAATCACTTATTGTACCTCTTTAATTCCCCCTAACCTTATCATGTTTAGGGCTACCGTCTAATACATAATGGTAGCGGGTGCACATGTGCTAATTAATTCAGCTCATAGAGATTGGTACCTTTTTTGGCCTTTGAAAAACTTATCTTCAAGAACTAAATTAAAATATGAATTTTGTAGTTTATCAAGGATAAAAGGTTTTTAATAGCTTTGATTCCTAGAGAGATAAAATTTAGAAAGGGAATGATTTCAGCAGTACTGTGTAAAGACTTATAATTTGAGGTTTAATTTGTTCTAATCAGAAAGTGAGATTTCAATATGAATCTCCTTCCGACAATTCCAGTGGCTTCAAAACAATTCTGTCAGTTTATCACTTTTGCCCTTAAACTTTTCTTTCTCTTTTGAGTGAAGTTGACTGATTGATACTGTTTTGAAGAGTCCAGGAAAATTCTCATAAAGCCAAATGACTTTTTTAGACATCCTAAGTCATTCTAGTCACTTCTGTTCTCTTCAACACTTCTTGAAACTTAACGGAAAAAAAAAACAAACCCCAACATACACAGGTAATCTCAGAGGCCACTGAACAAACACTCATTTGGCTTCTGGAGGCTAAAACCTTCACCTGACCTCTGAGTATTTTCTAGGTCAGCTCTTTATAGAGTAGTTGAAATGGTAATGGATCTCCCTAGTGATAAGAAAAGGTCTGACAGGTTGGACATAGATGCTTGGGGCTTAGATTGTTAGAAGAGTAAGTGGCAGGGTGTGGAAAGATGATTTTTATCTTCCCTATGTGCAAATTTCCTGGTCCTTTGACATACCAGATCCTAGTAAATTAGTAATTGTCAAATATATTTCAGTTCACAGATGCAAAAACCACCTGCCATAGTGTACACAGCCGATTTCACATTGGGCTGCTAACTGCAGGGTCAGGGGTTTGAACCCACCGGTCACTCTATGGGAAAAAGATGAGGCTGTTTGCTCCTGTAAACATTCACAGTCTTGAACACCCAAGGGGCCCTTCTACTTTGTCCTATAGGGTTGTTATCCATCCAAATTGACTTGACGAGAGTAGGCTCTTTTGTTTTTATCGTTTTATTGTGATTTTTGATGGTGTACGTAATGCTACAAAAATCAGAATTAATGGAAGGACTAGAACCATTTCTATGAGGTTCCAATAATGTGAGAATTATTTATTTTTTAAGTATTGCTAATGTACTTTCCTGCTAAACACCAATTGTGTGTGGCCATATTATAAACATTAAAATTAGGGACCAGTAGGAATTGACTATGGAAGGCAACTGCAAAATACCAATAGTCCAACAGTCCTTACACCACGTTTTAAGAACTGAGAACAAATGTCTATTAGACGACTTTTCCCAATCTCACTGGTAGCAGCTCTTAAAGGTCTCTTGTCACTCAACCTGGTCATCACTTCCATATGGAATGCCATTGCTGTCCTCCTTTCTCAACCTGCTTTTTGTCTGTACAGTGCCTACTGCTACTAGCAGTCATACAATATGCACCCAAACAATATTTATACTTTCAGCTAATGGTTAGAATTCACATGTGAAATGCAGATACCAGAATACCAGTAGTATAATCCTGCAACTTTAGGAAAAAAATTAGGAGCCGTTTATTTATAATTCTTTATAATTCTAGTATCTTTTTTTAAGAATTATGTTTAGTTGGAGCAAAACTTGATCCTGACAATTTTTAATTTCTTAAAAATCATTTCATTGGGGGCTTGTACAACTTTTATCACAATCCATACATACATCCATTGTGTTAAGCACATTTGTACATTTGTTGTCCTCATAAGTCTCAAATCATATGCTTTCTACTTGAGTCCTATCAGTTCCTCATTTTTTCCTCCCTCCCCGCCCCCCTTCCCTCAGAAACCCTTGATAATTTGTGAATTATTATTATATCATATATTATACTGCCTGGTGTCTCCTTTCACCCACTCTTCCTTCACCCAGGGAGGAGGTTATATGTAAGTCCTTGTAATTGCTTACACCTTTCTACCCCATCTTCCCTCCATCCTCCCGGTATTGCCACTCTCACCACTGGTCCTGAAGGGATCATCTGTCCTGGATTCCCTGTGTTTCCAGTTCCTGTTTGTACCAGTGCACATCCTCTGGTCTAACCAGATTTGTAAGGTAGAATTGGGATCATGATAGTTGGGGGGGGGGCTATTTAAGAACTAGAGGAATGTTATGTGTTTCATCAATGCTACACTGCATCCCAACAAGCTCATCTCCTCCCCTCAACCCCTCGGCAAAGGGATGAACAGTAGATCTGGAGGCAGTAATATTGCTTTTTTTCTGCCCCATATCCCCAGTAACCACATTTTACCCTTACGCGTCTATAGGGCTCAAAGAAGGATCAAAACTTTAAAATACTAATAATGTTAAGAAAGACATATTTGGGTATCACAAAAAATATATAAAGCAGAACGCTTCTTAATTTAACTGGCAAATGTTACAGCATACAAAGTTTGGCATTCTCTTATTCCTCAAGAGTAGATAGTATATATGTTTGATTTCCCTAATGAATAGCAAAATGAGCCCTGGTGTTGCTGCAGGATAAATGTTGAACTGGAACTCTGAGGTTGACAGTTGAAATGCACCAACGGCTCCTTGGAAGAAAGTTGAGACTGTCTGCTCATGTAAAGATTACAGTCTCAGAAAGTGTGTGATCCACAATGTCACAGTATGTCAGAATTGACCCAATGGCACCAAGCTGGAATGTCTAACGGTATTTTGAGCATGAAGGAAATGGTGAGGTGTGTGTGTCAAACTGTAGATCATTTTTATGGCATAGTGGATTCCATGTAGGCTGCTTACCACAAGATGAGCACTTTGAAACTACCAGTGGCTCCATGGGGTAATAGATGAGGTTTTCAACTCCCATAAACCGTTAGCCTTGTGAACCCACAGGGACAGTTCTGCCCTGTTCTGTAGGGTCACCTTGAGTCAGAATTGACTCAATGACTCAATGGTATTGAATTTATACCATATGCTTTACAGGATTTTCCACAATTACAGTGAGATTTGACCATAGATAGCTATGGCACATTCCGTTAAGTATTGGCTGCTAACTTCAAGATTAACACATAAAACCCATTAGAACAAGGATGAGACTGTTTTCATAAAAATATACCATCTTGGAAACCCTAGAGAGCATCGTTACTATGTCCTGTAGGGTCGCTCATAGTGTGAACTTGCCTTCATGACAGGGAGGTAAGTTGGTAGACTTAATATTGCCTGGGATATTTCTAATTTTTAAAATTCAGATGCAATTGTTAAATTTTTAATGAACAATAAATCAAACCAAAGTTGAAAACAAATTTGTAAGTGAATTAAAAACAAAATGCAACTTCTGTATCTCATTAAATCTATTAATTAAAGGAGTAAAAGGAAGCTGAAATGCTTTTGCCCAAAGCTTTTAGGAGCCTTGCCTTTTAAAAAGAATTGACAGATCAACAGAAATTTAAGCATCTTAAACATTTTAAACCGCCATCCATGTCCCTGTCCCCTTCACTTACCTCTTTGGTCATGGTTCACTCCAAAGCATACCTCCATTCCAAAAACGGGAATTAGTGCATTTCAACAGGAGACACTTCTAGTAAAATTATCTGAATAAAGTGGCATTGCAAGTAATGAGAAGAGCAAAACCCACAAGATCTCCCAAAGGATCTGAAGCTATCAAGAGTAAATGATTGAGATAGTTTATTGTGCCAGCCTGGCCGATAAACACAAGTGGGATTAATTGAAGGATGGAAAGATAAATGGCTCGGTGAGCCTTGCCTTTCTTGTCTCTCGCTCTTTAATCATCGGACTAGCGTGCAGCTTGCCTTGCTTGTTCTGTGCTTCAATTTAAAGGGTACAGTACCTGTGGGATGCCTAACTTGTGGACTGTGTCACTGTAAGTTGAGGCCCCTTTAAGCCTACATGATTGGAATGTACATCTCTGGAGCTGGGGACTGACAGTTAGTGAAAGTTGGTGACCTTCCTTGCTGCTTGCTGCCTGAGTATATATAGCCCAGCTCTCTCTACAGAGAAGGAACTGGTGGCCCTCAGGACTTAAAGGACTGCTAGTGTCTCACTGCTTTATAATTTAACTGTTCATTTCTTGTATTATATATCTATCTGTTATAATTTAACGGTTCCTTTCTTGTGTTATATATCTATCTTTATAAATATATGTATATTTACTAGCAATCTAGTTTTGTCTCTCTAGAGAACCCTATCTAGCACAGTGACCAAAAAGAAAAAAGGAAAGGAGACAAAGAAGAGTCAATGACCTTTAATTTAGCCTAAGAATAGGAAGAGTCATTCTTTAGCTAGACAGCTGGCTGGAAATAAATAAAAATAGGATTGCAAGAAAGACCCGAGATCAATCTCTCTGCACATTGCTGAGACTTTGAAACAGTAATATGGTACTAAATTTATACAGATAATGGCTTGGTTGACCTACCCTATTTGGTTCTTCTCCCATTGAGGTTTTGTTCAAATGGCTTTTAAATTTATTTCTAATGAGGCTACTAAGGTGCATGCTATATCATTAATATGTTTTCGCTCCACCTTGAATGATTCATCAACCCTAAAGTGTTCATTGTGTATAGCTGTTCACTTGAAGGTTACTACATAGGTTACTACTTGTAGTTTTTTATTTATCTATGACACCTTGGGGTACAAGGAGAACAAGAGTCAAAGGAGAAGCCAAAAGTAAATATTTTAGTTGGCTTGAAAAAGACCTGAAAGTGACACACGGACCACTTTTAATCAAATGGGAGATTATATGTAAAGCAAGGTTACAATAGAGTAGCAAAGCCTAATAGAGGGAACATGGGCTTTGGATACTCACAGACCTGGGTTCAAACATATTCTTAATGTCTCCTTATCTGGAAAATGTGCTTATTTAATTATACTTATCTGACAGCATCAACATGCGGATTAAGTAAGACTCTTGTTAAAGCGCCCTGAGCTCAGCCCCTGGATCCCAATTTTGTGAGTGTGGTTGGGGTGGGGGGAGGGTTCTGTGATCGCGGCACACCTATGTTGACTATGGACCAGTGATTTAGGGTGGTACCGGGGGTAAGGTATTAGAAGTGGATAAAAAAGAAATGTGTTCTAATTGGTATAAAGGTAGCCACGTCAACAACAAAGATAATGGACCTCAGAAAATCACAGCCTATCGCCTGTCTGCTTGGCACAACATATGTAATACAGTTTAATGACTGCAACTTCAAGCATCAGCCGAAAACTTCTTGGAGGTAATATTGCTTTTCGTGGCAGTTTCATTGAAGTGGACAGGAAGAATGAAGTTCAATTTCACAATCTGACCTCTTCGTCATTACTTAAAGCCGTAGAGTCGTTTTTAATCTTTGCATTTTCCGCTTTGCAAGTAGTTTCAAAGACAGACAGTGTGTCATGTGCTAACTAAATTTCAGATTTAAAAAAGACATTTAGCTCTATAACTCCGGATGATAAAAAACCCATTTAACGGAGAATGTTCTTTTGCTGTCTGCTTGATCAATAAATTAAATAGATTAATTAAGTCAAGCTGTCAGCACTGTCACTAAAGATAGCCAATGAAGCTGACCCATTTGTCAAAGACAGAGACTAGAGAAAGGCAGTCTTTGTCCTGTAATTCTGTAATGAATGTGAAGAAATAGCTCATGATGGGGAAACTCCACCTGCAGATTGTAGCTCCAGATTCAGTAAATACCGTAGGAAGAAATCTGACCATTGTTATTGGCACTTGCTCAGTTGACTTCTTTTTTTCACTTTTATCCAGTGTTTCTTTGTTCTCTGCATGTCATGTGATGTTCTTTCTGAATTTCAAACATAATCTATGAACAATAATTTTTTGTTCATCTGAATTGAAGCTATGTGTTGCATGGGACCTACAAAGACATAGCAATGTTGTCCTTGCCTTTATGGGTCATGTTGAAAAATGACTTCCCCCAAAACAATTTCACTGCCATCAAGTTGATTCCAAATCATAGTAACTTTAGTTCTTTACAGGAGAGAGGTGGTTTTGAACTGTTGACTTTGGTGTTAGTCAACCAACATGTAACCACTACAGCACCGGAATTCCTTGGTTGGGAAGATATTAGCTAAAGTGGAACACAGAATATGATTGACAGACAAGCATGACCAGCTGTTATTAAGCATTTAGACACTCCGGTGGTCTTTCAGATGCCACTGTCCTAGCTGACTAATTCTCTCCTTGTCTTCCTCTCTCCTTGGACTTCAGCGTTAGTGCTAATGGTCTCAGACTCTTGAGCTGTCAGGATCAAGGACCAAATCTGCCTAGTATTTTGATGTTTTTGAGTGACATCTAGTAGATTGGGATTCATATGACCATATGTGACAGAATATGACTCTTCCATAGGATTTTCTTGACTATAATCTTTCCGGAAGTAGATTACTAAGTATTTCTCCCATGGAACCTCTCACTCCCATGGAACCTCTCACTCAAACAAATCACTGCCATTGAGTTGATGTTGACTCATAGCAACCCTGTAGGACAGGATAGAACTGTCCCTGTAACTCTTTATGGTAGTAGAAAACATCTTTTTTTTTCTCCCGTGGAGTGGCTAGTGGTTTTGAACTGATCACTTGTGGGTGGATTTAGATTGCCAACCTTAATCATTGCTCCAAGGCTCCTTTCTAGTATTTTACTAAGTACTGTCTTGTCTTAACGGTATAACCTGGTTCCCAACACACCTAAAAGTATCTTGGAAAAAATGCTAAAATTCTCTTGCTTGAAAAACTGCCAATGTGTGTAAGATCAGTGGTCTGTCTTGCCCAGCACTGTAACTGGAAATGTCTCCAAATATATTTTATAGAAAGTCATTTCAGTTTTCCTCCATAGAATTCAGTCTCTTAAGATTTAAAATGACCCTTAAATAAGTGTTCTTTTTTTTCATAACCCAATTTTCTACCTGCTTATTTAATATATGCTTATAAAGTATCCACTATGTGCTTGGCACACATAAGCACTCATGATCTAAAATATAAATGAAATCTGAGCCCCCCCCATATATCAGAAGTCACAAAAATTCAAAGGAAAATATTGTCACACCCAAATCCAGTGTCACCGAGTTGATTCGAACTCAAACTGATCCTATAGGACAGTGTCGAATTGCTCACTAGGTCTCTAAGATGTTTTATCTTTATGGACGCAGGCAGCTTCATCCTTCTCCCAAGGAGCCACCAGTGGGTTGGAACTGCTGAACTTTTGATTAACATCCCAATGCTTAGCCCACTGTGTCTCATGAATATTGTGGTAGAGTCCATAAAATGCATGAAAAGGAAGGAGGTGGCAGACAAAGGAGGAAGGGCATTCCAGGCAAAGGGAGCTGCACATAGCACGGGGAAATTTGAAGGCAGTTTGATGAGACTGAATTTTAGTGTAAAAAGAAAGAAAAGCAAAAGGTGTTGGAAAGGCTGGCATGGACTTGAAAATGGAGTCCCTATTATGCTGCATTAATAGGAGCCCTGGTGGGGCTTTGGGATGAAAACCGGGTTGCTAAAAGCAAGGTGCAGCTGCTCCACGGGCGAAAGATAAGGCTGCCATTTTAGACACCCTGTGTAGGGTTGATGAGTTGGGATTGATTCGATGGCAGTGAATTTATGCCATCTTAGACATCAAGGCCTTTTTCTGAGGTATATTGGTACACTGCAATTGGTGAGCTGCTAAACTTAAGCAAGTAGTTACTAAAAATCAAGTTTCATACTTTATAAATAATGTATTTTCTTATAAATCAAACACATTCACATTTATTCCTATCACCTTAGCATAACTCTTTTTCACTTAGAGTTTAATATGCTTTCTTTAGTTAGTAGAAGAGAAATGAGTGGAGTCATTTTAATATTTTGAGAATGAGGTGAACGATCAGGGATGATTTTTCCCCTTCTGAAAAGAGCAGACGATTTTTCTCTTAGCAGTGTGGTGGGAAAATGGGAGGATGCAGCAGAAGGAAGACCAGTTAGGAGAGAGTGTTGTGTGCCTTTAAGGGACCTTATAGCTACCTTTCCTGAGTCCTAAACCAATAGAGACATAAGATGCAAAGACGAGATGTGGGGTAGAAACCACACCCTCTATTAGTAAAGGCTAGAACACAGGAGGAGATAAATGAACATTAGAATCAAATAGGCCTTAAGTTTCTGTGACCAGGTCTAGAACTTGGACCATCCAGTCAAAGGAGAGTTTGTGATAATGCCCATTTTAGTGTCTCCCATTAGTTGGAGTAGAGCAAGGAGGCAAAGGAGAGCAAATGTCATGCTCCATCCAACTAAGAAATGAAGATCCATTAAATCCCCAGGAATTTATTTTAAAGCTCTGTTCTTTGAGGCAAGAAGTGGTTATTTGGATTTTTTGCAGTAGTCTGAAGAGTTAACAGATGCTGTTCGGTTGTATGTGCTACATAACATGTTTTTGTTACTAGTTGTCACCCAATTGGTTGGACTCCTGGTGACCTTATGCATAAGAGTGTAAGTCAGTACTCGGTCATGTGCCCTGTCGTGTAGGTGTTGGGCTGCCAACCAATAGATCAGCAGTTCAAACCCACCAGCTGCTCTGAGGGAGAAAGGTGCATGTAAAGATATACAACATCAGATCTTCTAGACAGGGTCGACATGAGTTGTAATCCACCGGATGGCAGTGAGTTTGTGGTTTAATTTCCCACCCCAAAGGCTTCTAGGGACACATTACAGAGCGAAATCTGGAGAACAAATTAAAGAACCAGAGTCAATGTAGCATTTCCTCTGGCCACAGCGGTCCCATGCTTGGCAATGCAATTTGTTCACTATCCCAAATGTTTGTTAATTTCCAAAATATCCGTCGAAACAATGAAGAATCATTTCCTTTGCTCCCCAGAACAGCTAATCAAGAAATGGTTTCCAGAATTCAGACATAGTTTCTATCACTGCATTTATGATGAAAATGGCTTAAGCTGAAATCTTTGGTCCCTCAGTAGTTTTAACACCTGAGTCAAGGGAAGATACAGTACATATTTGTAGTTGAATAACACGGACAGAGCACTTCAATTTTAACTCTGAAATGTGAAATGATTATTTTCTTCAGCCATTTCTTTCACCCTTGGTGTCAGCACTTATCTTGATATGAAAGCCATCCTTCTTGAATAGTATATTAACTGTCTTTAGACCTCTAATGGCATCCACACTTGGGAGAAGCTTTATGGGAATATGTCATTAAGAACCCTTGTCATAATTCAGAAGGAATGTTAACCAAGAAAACCAATTACTTCACTCGAATTCTGATTGTTGTCTTGTAAACTGGCATTCAGCCTCTAGGCTGAGTTGTAAAGAGCCCTTGGGTTCCCAAAACGTGCTTTTCTTTTCCTTTCAATTGTATAGGTTGATCAATTAACTTCAGAAGCCTAGCAGAAAGAAAGAGAACCCCTCAGGCTGAAGCTAGTGCTCCTTCGGTAGCAATTCTAAGGTCTCCCAGTCTTCACTCCTGAGCTCTGAAACCTTAAAAGAGACTCGTGTTTCTGGAAGATATTCCAAGACAGTAATTCAAGAGGAAACCGGTACAGATTCTGTTTCTTAGTTTGGAACAGAGGCAAAGCCAGAACTTTCAAAGTAGCGTATTTGAGAGGTTGCTCAGAGTACTTTTTAATATCTGCTCAGTTGAATCCAGAACCTGTACTAGGAGATTTCCTTCATTCTACTCAAAAGAACAACACAAAAATACAAAAAAAAAAAAAAACCAGAAGTCCACTCTGACTTTTCCCAAGACCCCCTAGGACAGAGTAGAACTGCCCCTGTGGATTTCTGACATTGGAACGTTTGATGGACATAGAAATCCTAATTTTTCAACCACAGAGGGGCTGGTGGTTTCCAGCTATTGACCTTGCAGTTAGCATCATCAGCCTATTGATTATAACATGACAACTAGTGGCTTTGTAATAAATGTGTGCTGGATGGATTAATGAATTAGATTTCAAATGCTAATTCACACATATAAAATTACTTCTGATCTCTGATCTGGACAAAGAATCACTCACTGCCATCAAGCCGATACGGATCCCTAGTGACCCAATAGCACAGGAGAGAACTGCCCTTGTGAGTTTCTGACACGGTCTCTGGTTACGGGATTAGAAAACCTTTTCTTTGTCCCACAGATCGGCTGGTGGTTTTGAACTGTTGATCTTGCAGCTAGCAGCACAATGCACAACCACTACACCACAGCAGGGCTCTTGGATAAGGAATAAAACAGTGAAATCCATGGGAACAATTATTCTCAAACTGGAGTTAGTAACTCGCTAGTTGGTTATTGAATCCATTTAATGGATTACAACCATCATTTTCACCCACCAACCTTTCGCTACCAAGTTGATTCCAGCTCCTAGCATATAAGAGCGAATTTTTGTTCATAAGATTTTGGTTGTAGTCATATATGTGTGCATAAAATGCAAACTTGACCATATGATTCTTTTTTTTAAATAAAAGATCATTTTATTGTGGGCTGTTATAACTCTTATAACAATCCATACAGCAATTGTATCAAGCACATTTGTACAGTTGTTGCCATCATTCTTCTGTAGACATTTACTGTCTTTTTCCCTCCCTTCCTCCCACCCTCGTGACCCCTGGATATATAATAAATTATTTTCATATTTTACAGAGACCTATGTCTCCCTATCTCCCTACCCCCATGGTTTCTGTTCTTAATGTGTATCACAGTAAAAAAAAAAAGTTGGAGGTTGGCCAACTTTGGTGCACAGATCAAAACCATCTGACTTCCTGTTTTCTGAGGTAGTGGTTGTTGTTTCCAATAAAGCTCTGAGCATCTGTTTGAAACCAACCTCCGCTTCAAGTTTTCTTTTGCACCATAATGGCAGGTGCTATAGAGACCAGATGACTCACAAAGCCCTTAGTGTTGATTATCTAGCCATTTACAGGGGCACTTTCCAGAAGCCCATATTAGAAGATACATGAAAATTTTAAGTGGTCTTGGCTTAGAAAATCATAAAAGCTAACATAATTCATTCCCACCTTGTTGACAATTTATTTACCTTGCTGCTTTTGACTCAAAGAAAATGTTACTGGAGGTTTAAATGCATCTGAATGCATTTGAAGTGTGCTAACAGAGCGTCATTTTTAAATTGAGGCCAGAAGTGACAGTACGTTTACTGAGCATGTTCATAAGTAGTGGGTTGTGATTGTAGCACATAGCAAACACTCCTTTCTCTATATAAACTTTGAATAAACTCTGTATAGACTTTGCAATTATTGCCCAAGAATATTGCAGAAAACAATGGTATGAGTAAACTACAACCTTTATATCTGCTTTGGAAGATATCTACATAACAACAAAAACATTAAGAGCTTTAAAAATGCAGTTAGAATTGAAGGATTAATCTATATACCATAAGGAAGTAAACAGAAAGCCAGCTTTGTACAGGGGTAAAGTTAGGCAAATAGCAGCTAAATGTTTTTGTCCTCACATGTTGGCTGTTTCAGTTTCCAACCAAAAAGAAAAATTGCTTCTTCTAATCATTCACATTTGCTTAAGCCATGCTTGTTGAAGCCATGCTTGTTGAAGCCATGCTTGTTGAGTCATATGCTCAGCAACTGTGATGGATGCTGGCAACTGTGAACACTCCCCGAGCTGCATTTCAGGTTGTATGGATGTGATAGTGAGAAGATGATTCTGGAGACAACATGCATGCCATCCCAATGTGGCACCCTGGAGCCCAAGCTGAGGATAGATTGGGCTCAATCATGTACGCAATGGGGAGGCATGGGATAGTTTTCACTAGAGGAGGCAGCTAATCAGGACAATCATATTTGTATTTACATTAACCTTTTTGCACTATAACCAAAGAATAAGCTATGGCGAAGGCTAGAATGAGGCAGACCAATTAGGAGATTACTTTAGCAATATAGACAAGAACTGATAAAAAGCTAAATGGTAAGAGTGTATCAAGCATGTGAAACAGGTCATGAGGATAGATATGAAATATATGTAGGGGTTCTTTGTTGTTATAACAATTGTTTTAGGCACCATCAAGTTGTTTATGACATAGAATGAAACACTTTGCCGTCCTCATCAGAGGTGTTATATTTATACCCATTGTTTTTGGAGTTCTCTTTCTTCTCTCAGTACCACTGAATTGCATCCAACTCATAGTGACCCTATAGAACAGTATAGAACTGATCTTCTGGGTTTCTAAGACCCTAAATCGAAGTCTCCCATGGAGCGGCTGGTGGTTTCAAACTGCTGACCTTGAAGTTAGTAAGTAGTTCAGTACCTAGGACAATAAAGAGATTCTCATGGAAGTTAGGCAGGGACCTCTAAATTACTGCCATAAAGTAGAGCCCAACTCAGTTTCCACATATAGGGTCTCAAAGGATTTAAAACTTGTAGAGGAGCAGATAGACTCACCTTTCTCCTGTGGAGCTGCTGGTAGTTTTGAACCAGCGACCTTGCAGTTAAGAGTCAAATGTTCCACCACAGCATCATCAGGGTTTCTTAGTGACTTCAAAAGGGGAACCTTTTAAGCAAGCCACATTAAGGATACCAGCATTTACCTTAAGGGCATTAGGTAGCAATTGATGAAAAAGCACTGCTGCTGTGTGAGAAAGAATTGGAGACCAGCTCAAATGTAGGGAGACCCATGAGAATGCTGTTTCCAATAGACCTTGTTAGAAAGTGATTTGGGATGATTGTTGATATTTAATCACATGAAATCCTCCAATCTCTTGTAGACAGGAGTGGAACAATTCAGTTGTAAGAGTATGCAATTTAGCTTATAGAGCAAATGCTTAGGGAGTCGATATTCCAGACGTACAAGTAGTAAGATAGGATATTAAATATTGTTCTTTCATACAAAAATCAGAAATTCCATAGGTGTACATGTATTTGGGAAGATACCAACTCTTCTACTTCAATAGGTGATTCTTTAGTGGATACTCACTCAGAGTATTCTGTTACCCCTGTGTACTCTAAAAGTACCTTTGAATTGTGCTATTGGTGCAGAATAGTGAAAGTACTGTGGACTGCCAGAAGAGAAAACATCTGTCTCAGAAAGGTAGTGCTCTTTAGAGGCAAGGATGGTGAGACTTTGTCTCATGTACTTTGGATTTGTTTTCAGGAGAGAGCAGAACCTGGACAAAGAACATCATGCTTGGTAAGGAAAAAGGGAGACCGCAAGGAGATGAGTGGGCACAATGGCTGCAACAATGAACTCAAACATACCAATTGTGAGGGCCGTGCAGGACCAGAAGTTGTTTTGTTCTGTTGTGCATAGGGTCATTATGAGTCAGAATGGACTCAACTGAATCTAACAACATAAAAACTCCTAAGGAAACAAGGGAAAACATTGAACTTATTTCTTCCTTGTTATATTTGTTTTTAAACCCAGTATCTAGGATATTGCCAACAACAGCAATTGCCTTCAGGAAAGAAACTGCTGACTTGTCCTCAGTGAGGCATCTGACATTGTGACATCATCTCACATATTTATTTGATCCCTAAAGAAACATAAGTGCTACATCTGTGTCAGTAGAAATTTGCATAAAGCCAAGATCTCCTATGAAGCTGTACCCTTTCCATTAATCTTTGTAAGGGGATGGGATAATAAGAGTCATCTGTGAATTACATTGCTAATTAATTTTTACACAAATCAGTTTTGTGCCAAGTACACAAGTCAACTTTGCACACCTCTGAAAACTACATATATCCATTGCCTTTAAAAGTCTTCCATCAAATTGTCACTCCATTATTTCTCATGTGTAAAAGAAAATGGAGTGGGGACAGACATGTTTAATTTGTGTGTTAACTTTGATATTTGAAGGTGCCTAGAGTGATCTTTTCTCTTTTTCTTCACATTTTTTCCTATCAAATACTTATTTGTTTTAATAAAAATATTCTATCATGGAAAATTTGTTTGGCTTCAAGAATAATATGAGCTTACATTGGTCCCAACATGACTCCCTGACCTACTTGGTGCTAAGTTTATTTTAGTGCAAATTTGCTGTTTGTTATTTTGAGATGCAAATACTTTATGTATCTTTGGTGTCACTGATTCATGGTTCTGAGAGGCTGCTGTAAATTCATATTAGTAGAAGCCTCTTTTTGTAAAGTACTTGTTTCCTCAAATTCACACGACACTTTTTTTGGATTCCCTATAAATGCCCTCTTTTTTGTCTCTCTTAAGATGAGGAGAAGCTGCTTCCAGCCAAATTATATTAATGAAGTAATGAGAAGTTTATCCAGAAGGAGCTATAGCCAAACTTTACTAAAAAATTCACAATACCAGTCAAATGCAAAGTTTCAAAGACAGAAAGTGGTAATGAGATTGTATTTCTGAAGCACAGATCACATCCTTTCCATATAACTTCTTCTTCAGGATCTTTTCCACCATCTCCTCTTCCCAACCTCTCTCTGATCATTTCACTAAATTTAATATAGCTACTATGTTTGCCTCATCTATGTTTAGGTGGAAGTATTATGAATAGAATGTCATTCTCTTAATGCATCCCATAGACATTTCATGATAAAACATAGTCTTGGTATCTTGTGTCTTTTCCCACTATCACTGCATATGTTAGTCTAAGTACTTTAGAGAAACAAATCTACAGAAACTCATGTATAAGAGAGTTTGCTATAAAGGGTAAGTGCACATCAAGAAAACATCTCAACCTAGGGCCGTCCAAGCCCACAAGTCCAACATTAACCCATATGTCCAACACAAATCCACAAAGTCCTCCTCCATCTCACCAAACACACACTATGATGCCGACTGCAGGAGGAAAGCCATATCATTGAATGTGCAAGCATCTCAGCGCTGGCAGGGTTCTCCACACGGATGCTCCAGCACCCAGGGCTGCATTGTGGTAGGTCCATATGGCTTCTCCTCAGGTATGTCTTGCAGGAAGTGAGCCTTGTCGGCTGAACTGGCTAAGGCAGCTGCACCCTGGTCCGATCATCACAAAGCAAGAGACCCGAGAACTGGAAAGGTGAGGCTCACTGAGCCATTTTTCCCTTTGCCCTTCAGTTAACCCCACATGTGTTTTTTGGCCAGGTTGGCACAACCAACTAACTTCCTCACTGTAGTAAGGTGTTGTCATTGTGATCACTAAACAATAGTTCATCAAGGAAGGCTACAGATAAAACTATCCTTTAGCCAGCATTAAGTACTATGAATAATATCTCCAAAACACAAAATGAAATGTCAAGTTCACTGCCCTTGAATCAGTTCTGACTCATAGTGACTCTGTGTACAACTGAAAGAAACACTGCTTGGTCTTGTGCCATCCTCACAATTGTTGTTTTTTGGCTTTTAAAAAACTATTTCATTAGGGACTCATATATATTATTAGAATCCCTAGTTCTATGAGATAAAGCATAATTGTACAATTGCTGCCGTCATCATTTTCAATAAATTGGGAAACTGGGTTTCAAATCCAACGTGGACTGACTCTAAAAACCTGTGTGTCTGACTCCTGCATCCCTTCACGAGCACTCCTGTCCATCGCACCTCCATAGGTTGGGTTCACTGTACCTTTACCCTAGACCATTGGGAAAAATCATCTGGGTGGTATTATTTTCTCTCTCTCAGCTATCTTTCTCAGGATACCTTGTTTTATTGGCTGTACTGGAACTGGTCTGTTCTGCCCTCCCAAGAGAGCAAATTGTCTTCAGGAAAGCTGCAGTCTTTTTTGTTTTGCTTTTTGTCATTTCTAAGTCGTCAGTTGTGAGTGTGGAAGCTCTTTGTATGCCTCATGCTGCTCGCCTTATCTCTCTATACAAATGACCTAGGGTCCCGAGTTCTCTGGGACAATGCTCTAACTGTGAAATTACCCCAATTTGGTAACAGGCCTCCTTAAGAACTTTCTGCTGAGACTCCGGACAACATTTACAGACCACCAAACAAAGGGGAGGGGAATCAAATTAAATATTCATATATGTTTTCAAATACTCAAAATGGAAATGTATGATTTGAAAACATTTCAGAATATGAAAAAGTCCCCTAAAAGAGTGTGCTCTATTTATAGAACTCTCATTAAGTCAAAATAATTAGTCAAGAACATGGTTGGTTTGGAAATAGTTTGTATTCAAGTCATATACTAAAGAACAATTTATGTTATAATAAAGTAGCCTTTGTAATTATTTAAAATGCAGGGTGAACCCTGCAAAAGGTCTGTGTCAGGTGTCTCAATGACATTATTTTTCCATTCTGACACTGTAATTCAAGTCTGAAGCACATAAGCAGCACTATTGCTTCTCTCCTGCCCTTAGTTTCTTCATCAATATAGTAAACGAGTTGTCTAGTTCACTTTCAAGGTCCTTTCCAAAGCAGACACCATTTGTTATCCTTCCCATGATTGATCTGGCTCTAGATGAGCTAGCTATTGTTTTCAAATTCTAGATGTCTAGTATCACTCTGATTTTTTTCCTGAACACTTTTTATATATATTTATTATTTCAATATGCCTAATTCTAAATTGCCATGTGCAATATGGACAGGGTGATCTAAGAAAAACTTCTTGTAAAGACACGAAAACAACTCAAATGCAAACAGACATTCTAGATGTTAGAGGAATATTGATGTGGATATTTTCTTCTCTTGTAATCCATCCTCATCTTCCCTCAGCCCTTTCCAACTCTGATGGTGATTATCATCTTGAAAGAACATAATTGCTCAATTGAATTAAATTATTTTAAAATATATTCTGGACGTTAGACTTAGGGTCTCAAACTTTAGGTTTCAAATGGGCAGAAATCTTGGTTTGTCTTATTTTGGGTTTTTCACAAACAGGAAGGGTCTGTAATCTAAGCACACCGGACCTTAGCGGTTGAGACTCTACTGTATCATAGGTTGAGAACACAAATGGTTCCAAGGTTGGGGGACCTGAAATGTATACAGTTTGTAAACTTTTCACTAACATTTTTCTTATTTTTTCAATTTTACCCAAATTCCTGACCACATGGAGATATTTTGTAGGGCCACTCCCCCAGCTTTGGAAGGTGGCCATGCAAGTGAGCTGTCAAGGTCACAAGCTTGGTAAAGGACAAATAATTTATTACCATAGTGTTGATTCTGACTCATAGCAACCTAAAGGACAGGCTAGAAATGCCCCTGATTTATTGAGACTGTAATTGCTAAGGGGAGTAGAAACCCACATCTTTCTCCCACAACATGACTGCTGGTTTCAAACTACTGACCTTGCAATTAGCAGAGCTACCCAGAGCCAGAAAAACAGTGCTTCATTCATTACAGAATTCACTGACATCATGTGGATTCCTATTCACAAAGACTTTATAGAATAAAGTAGAACAACTCTTTAAGTGTTTCTGAGGTTAAAAATCTTTATGGGTCTCATCTTTCACCTGAGGAGTGGCTATTGGATTTGAAACACTGACCTTTGGGTTAGCGGCCCAACATGTCAAACAATGAGCCACTAGGGCTCCTTTCATTCTTTGAAAGCTCCCGAAAAATCTCTGCAGGCCAACAGATGGTAGAATCCACATTCAACCAGAAGTATCTAATGACCTTGAAATAAGAATGTCTCTATGCATATATGTGCAAAGATACGTATGCATACAACATTTTCTGATCAAGGCATACTACCTTCAAGTATATATACTATTTTGTCTCTTAGAAGTTCTATCTCAGACAATTCACTACTCACTCTAGGGCTTGGGTAGGAATGATCATCTTAAAGTCTAGTTGTAGAGGCCTAGAGCCTAATAAATGGATGTGAAGCCTGGTTTAACGTTGGCGAGGTCTCCTAGTGCCATCATGGGATGTATATTGGGCTGTGAACAGCAAAGTCAGTAATTCGACACCACTAGCCACTCTGAGGGGGCAAGATGAAACTTTCTACTCTGTGAATATTTATGCTTAGAAACCCACAGGGACCATTCCACTCTGTCTCTATGGTTACTATGCGTCTGAAGATACTCAATGGCAGTTAGTTTTACTTTGTTTTAAGAGTGGTCAAGGACATCCCCTCACAGAAGGGTTCAAAAGGAAGGGATGAGCCAATCAGAGTGCAGTATAGCACCAATGTAACACACAATATTTCTCTGGTTCCTTGAGGCTTCTTCACATACCCCCACCCCCGCCACTATCATGACCCCATTTCTGCCTTTCACTGAGGGCTAGAGTGGAGCATGTACACAGGCACAAATAAGAGATAAGAGCTCATGACACACGGAATCCAGAAACAGGAATGGGAGTAGTGATATCAGGAGGATAGGGAGAAGGTAGAGAGTGGAGGGGAGGATGGGGGAACTGATTTCAATAATCAACACATGATTACACCTCCCAGGGGGGATGAACAACAGAAACCGTGGGTGGGGGGAGGGTGACCACGGTTGGTGTAAGATATGAAAATAATAATAATTTATCATTTTTCAAGGTGTCACATGGGTGGGAGGGGGGAAGGAAGGGAATAAAAGAGGAGCTGATCCAGGACACAATGTTTAGAAAATAATGATGGCAACATATGCACTATTATGCTTGATATAATTGATGTATGGTTTGCTATAAGATATATAAGTGCTCTCAATAAAATGATCTTTTAATAAAACAAACAAATGAAAAAGAGCAGTCAAGGAGTGCCAGGTTGTGTGTGTGTGTGTGTGTGTGTGTGTGTGTGTGTGTGTGGAAACTTTTAAATGCTCAAATAATCAAACCCATCCAGATGCACCTTCAAGTGTGCATCTGTGACACATGGGGTTGCCATGAGTGGAAATCAACCCAACAGTTATGGGTCGTTTTGGGATAGTGCTCAGGCAAAGGAATCTGAAATCACTCGGGAAGAGGCTATCATAATTCATGGTCTCCTCATATCTTTTGCAAAATCCCAAATCTTCCATGTCTCCATAGAACACAAACTGAAATAAAAACCATATGAGAAAATTCAACATCAGGAGAGATGCCCCACAGAACTAAGACATGAGAGGATCCATATCCAACCAACTGATACATTCAAGAAAGACTTTCAGATAAGAATGCTTCCATTATGTGTGCAAAGACACACATATACATATAACATTTTAATAAAGATTCATTACATTCAAGTATATATATTTTGTCTCAGAGGAGTCATACCAGTCCATTTGGGTTGAGTTGAACTTTGGTGATGAATAGTTTGGGGATATCAGTGCCATAAGATGGACTTCTCATTTCTTAGTTTCCTTGGGTTTGACTGCAGCTCTACTCTATGCACCTTTCACTATGAGATTCCGCCTACAGCAGCAGCCTGAATCTTGACACTGCCATTTTTATTTCTCTGGGAAAAGAGGAAGATGCCAGACCACTTAATGGCTCTTAAATCTTTTAGGAAGCGGCAAACCTAACTTCCTCTAAAATTGCATTGGTCAAAGCATGTCACCTTACCAGGCCTGAAGACCACAAGTCAGAGGTGGATAATCCCCCTAGGGAGAAGGACAGTGACTATCCTGAACAAAGACCGAAAAACTTGATGTGACAAATAGAAAATAGCTGATATTAGAACATGAGTCCATCTGGTATAGATAAGATGAATAGCTACTTATTGTTTTAAGTGGTTTCCCATGTCATTTTACCTACTGACTACCATCAAGCATATCCTGGCTCATAGTGACTTTGTATAGTGTCTCTGGGGCTCTTCACAGAAATGGACAGCCTCATCTTTCTCCCTTGGAACAGTGGGTTTGAACTGCCAACATTGCAGTGAGTAGTCCAATGCTTACCCAGCAGTGCCATCAGGGCGCCTTTAATGTTAGACACTCTTAAAAACACTTTATTAATATAATGTAAGGAACAACTGCCACTTTCAATGTAGCCAGAACAAATTTTACAGACATGAATGCCATTCCCTCAATTCTTATAATTCAGAGTCCTCTCTGAATCTTTATTTTCTCCATTTCTAGCCCATAAAGTATCATTTGATTGTTTTTCTCTTAGGAAACTCTGCTCTACATAGGATCAGGGGCAAGGTCATTGGGGTGGAACACTATTGCTTTGTTTTCTTCCCCTCATCAGGGCATGCGAATTTTCACTGCCTTTGCCGTGAATGCCACCGCAGATCAGCTACAGTGGAAACACTTGTCCTCTACCCGCAAATCAGGTCCGTTTCTTGGACCAGTTTGTGATGCTGCTGGGAGAGAGGAAAGTGAATAAAAGGAAATGCCATGTTAATTTCAAGCTCCATTTAGAAACGCACTAGAAAAATCAATGACTGGTAAATAGAAATCGGCAAAATTGGCAGGACGAATTTTTATATTCAAGCACAGAAGGGGTCGGAATATAAATCTGCACGCTGACCAGATAATAACCAGATAAAATGATGACGATACTGGAAAGGCACTTGACAAGGCACTTTTCTAATGTATTAGTGCACTGAGGAATGGCCACCTCTTAGATTTACTGAACCAGGATCATGCCATTTCAAATTTGGGGATAAAAGTTTTGATTAAAGTGAGTCGTTAGGTTTCGCTAGCCTCACTGATTTTAGAGAATGGAAGCAGGAGACACTTGCCCCTTAAAGGAGTGGTTAAACAATGGTTTTAATTCAAAAGCGGCGTCCAACTGGTGGGCAGGTTAAGCCATGGTCAAACTGTCAACTGTAAGGTCCTTGGTTGAAGCCCACCAGTCGATCCACTGGAGTAAGATAAAGCTGTCTCTCCCGGTAAAGATTTAGTCTTGGAAACCCTTCAGGGGCAGTTCTACTCTGTCTTACTCGTACATGATCCCTCTGAGTGGAACACAGTTCAGTAGCAATGGGTTTTTAGTGCCAAACGGAGTTAGGACAGCTAGAATTTTGTTGGGGTCTGCTCACGGGGAAAAGCTCATTTATTCAGGATTAGCAATCATTTTCTGTGGTGCATTTAATCATACTGTCACTAATTCTGCAGTGTTACATTTGAGAAATGGGATGCTGTTCTGAGATCCTCCTAACCTATTATACTTGCTTTCCCTCTTTTTTTTAAATCCATAAACTCATTTAGTTTATTCCAAGGTAGGGATAGTGAAGTACACAAGTAATACTTCCAGTCATTCTTTTAGCACTGCAGAATCAGAATTAATATGTATAATTATAATGCTATTTCAGTGGTGAGAGTCCAAATCTTCAGATTTCCGGCACTTATCTTTTTTTGTGGTTGTTGGCATTTATCTTCCTGGGGATGAATGCATGATCGCCATGTGAACTCAGGGGTGGTCCTCTGTAGGTAGGGTCTACATCAGTTGAGATTGGCAGAGCCTAAGCAGGCTCTCAGTCCTCAGAAAATGAAATGAATTCTTCCATCCCTACCTTCACCCATTTACAAACATAATTCAAAGCTGATTTTCCTCCATGAAACCTATCCTGAAAAGTTCAGACTTTGTTGTTCCATTGTGTTTTTCTTCTTTCATTTTGTTGAAATCCTAGGACAAGCATCAGCTGACATAGTATGTAATTTACTTATTTAACATTTTCTATCTATCATGTATAATTAATCATCTAGATATCTGTGCCTAAGGAGCCCTAGCGGTTTAGTGGTTGCCAGTTGGTCTTCGATCTACAAATCAGCAATTTGAAACCACCAGCTGAACCTCAGAAGAAAGATGGAGCTTTCTACTCCCGTAAATAGTCTCAGGAAGTAGGACCAGTTCTACCTGTCCTGTACAGTCGCTCTGAGTTGGAATTGACTCGATAACAGTGAATTTGAAGGGTTTTTGTTTCTTTGTTTGTTTCTCTTTTTTAAAGATCTATGTTAGCCCCGGTAGAGTGTAAGGTCAAGAAGGGCAAGAATTGCGTCTGTTTTGTTGCATTGTATTTCCAGCGAGGAAACTGTGCAGTGCTTGGCACATTTTCAGAATTAAGTCCAGTGATTAACGTAATGATTTCCTTGGCACCCTACTAAGTTCTACTCTAGTTGGACTTAATATTCAAATGCTTGGTCTGCTATTCTGGGACCTTGAAGACCTGAAGCTCCGTGTCAATGCTCCATGTAACTTTCCAGCAGAAAAGTCAAGGCCTCGCTCCTTAAGCAGGCTGCTGTATATTCTCTGAAAACATTCAGCACATGGATCCTACTTCGGGAATCATTGACATAGCTCATGACGAGTATCCTTTTAAACTTATGTTTAATATGTACCGTTTGTTCATGGCCAGGAAAATTGAGTCCTATATCTTGGTTTTGATTTGGGGTTTTCCACTAGCTAAGAAAACTCCATTATTTTTAAGAATTCTGAGATATTTTTCCTTCATGCCTCCTCTTAACCGGCTCTAAATATATATTTTAATTTTTCTGTTAGTTATTAAAGCATATTTACTACCAAATAATGACAAGTCCTTACATAAGGGTTGGGTAGAGATAGAAAAGATGGTGGCAGTTTTTGTCTGACGGCTCTTGACTGCTTTTCTTAATGGGAGAGGAAAACAAATGAATGAACAAATCAGCACACACACAACTGGTGCATGCATGTTCACACACACACCAAATCACTGCCATCTATTCCCCCCTGGTTTCTTCAGCATCTAACTTCAACATGCTCACTTTGGGAAAAGATGTAAAATTAGCATTATTGAAGAATTTGCATATGTGGTTAGGAGAACTCAGGACCCACCTGGGAATTCTGTCTGAGGCAGATTTGCAGAGCAAACATCAAGCAGGAACAACAGAGCCATCAGCAATTTTACTCAATTGAGCTCTCTGTGCATTCAGGGTGTTTTATCCCTGGAAATATCTACTGAGAAGGCAAAGGATATGGAGTGAGTTCAGTGAGTGGATGAACAACACTGTTTACTGGAAAGAGACGGCTAACAAGCTCAGAGAGAGGTAACTGGCATGTGCAAGAAAAAGGATGGAAGTAAATGGAGGGGGGGGTTAAGTAAGGTTGCAAAGAAATTTAGGAAAAGATAGGGTCAAAAATCTAAGTCTTCCCACTGCAGCATATTATTCATTGGCTACTGTTCATAATGGCTTACAGGAAAGTTTGTGGGTTAAAATTCTTCGGGGTTTTTTTCATAAGTTCTTTCTCCAACAAGTGGTCTTATACACTCTACTTCCTGCTACTTAAACACATCTTAGTGGCCCTGGTCAGATGGCAGGGACTGTAGTGTAGGCCCTTGCCTCTAGGCTGTATCACCGAGTACAGATCCTGGGGAATTGGAGCAAACAGAAGTGCCATTTTAATGAACACTCTGATAACATGGAATGAGGCTTCCCTTTGACCTGGCTCTATGCTAAATTGTTATCATCTTTTGATGTGGCAATTTGATACTTTTCTGAATTTCATATATTAGTAAAATACATAATTATTATTATTTGTAAAGCACACATCTCTGGCACACACCATCTTAGTCTTCACAACAACCCACTGAGGTAGATATTCTTTTTTTTTAAAACATTTTATTAGGGGCTCATACAACTCTTATCACAATCCATACATATACATACATCAATTGTATAAAGCACATCTGTACATTCTTTGCCCTAATCATTTTCTTTTTTTCTCCTCTTTTCTTTGAGATAGATATTCTTAATAATACATATTTCAAAGATAACTGAGGCACAATGAAATTGCATAACTTATGGAAACTTTTTCATGCTTTAATCCACTATGCTATTAATCTTCCCTTCATTTCTTATATAGTAAGTATCACAGAGAGTTGGGGTTAACTGTAACTATGTTATTAGACATATCTAGTTAATCATAGATTACCTTAAGGGTATGCTAGCGATCTTAGAGGCTGCTGAGAGATGTCTTTGCTCTCCAAACTATCTTTCATACTGGATTACAGATTACTAAAATCTTTTAAAATTCAGAACTACTTTACTTTGGCTTGAAGCTCCTTGTTCCATGTTTAAAGGGCAGATATTTCTGCAACTCTCACTATGAGATATATCACCAGATATTATCACACATATTTCATCAGTTCTCTTTCTTTTTTAATGAACACATTTTAGAGGAGCAAGTTCACAGAATGTGTGGACTCTGGAAACCACAATTGGGTAAGGAAAGGCATGTACTAAGGGTCGGCAAACTGACTCAAGAGCCGTATGTGGCTCTTTCAGTATGTACACGGGGTTCTGAGGTAAAATATTATTCAGAATAAGGTTGTTTCTTTCATTTATAAACATGTATTTGTGGCTCTCGAACAAATCTTAAAAGTCTCCAAAGTGTGGTGACCCCTGGTCTATACCAAAGGGAATACGTAAGTAGAAATGAATGGACTAAGCTCACCAAAAGATAAACTGAATCACGATTTCCACAGGAGTGAAGCCTACAGTTAATGCTGTTAATGATATAGTGTATATTAGAAGTGATTCACAAAGCCATATCAAATATTATACCATAAATAAAGAGTGAGATACTTCCTAACACAAGCTTGTAAAGGTTATTTTATATGTTCAGTATAAATAAGTAAATTTTTGAGTGAGGCGTTGCCCACAGAGCATATAGCTTCAGTGTAGTGGAAATTATCTCTCACCCTATTTTTTTCTCTTTCTGTTTTTGAACGCCAAATTAGGGGGAGATTATTAATGTTTTAAAGAGACCAAGCAGTACCAGTGAGAAATATATATACAAGGATGGACACTTGATGGCTCTTTTGCATGTGCATTTTTTGGAAATATTCATGAGAAACTGAAGTATCACATTTGGGTCAATTGACAACTTGTTTGACACAAAGCTGATTCATTTTCAAGTATAGTATGTTGATTCTTTATTGGATTATTTGGGGCTCTGCTGAGCGAATTTTGTCTTTCCTTTGCAATAGAATATTCAGGATTATTTTCTTGCCCAAAGAAATTTTCTTCCACATACTTCAAGCTCCCAAAGTCTCATGCAAATTAGGAAAGTAGCTCTTGTTTGTGTGGTAAGTTAAATTTTGTAAATGAAGCCAATTTACTTCCTCCTCTCAGTATGTATGAAGTGAGCTATCATGAATTGCTTTGTCGACTGGATGTCATATATTTTTTGGTCGCAGTTATATTATTTGTGTGGATACTTTTGGGTAAGGAGGGAAACAAATAGAAACTTAAATCCCCAAACACTCAATGGGGCAAAGCCGCTATTTAAGACAGACATCTAAGGAACAGTTTGCAAGTAGCAGAGTAGCTTGGTGAAGTTTTCAATCAATTATGGCACTGTAAGTAATCCAGAAGTAGGTGCATAAAGTGAATTGGCAATCAAACTAGTATATCCCTCACTCTGCTGCAGAGCACATGGAATCTCTTGCAAAATCCTCCCTTGCTCCCTACTACTCTTTCGTTTTTGGAAAGTAATTTTAGTCAGCTATCCATATACTCGTCTTCTTCCTTAAAAATTTCTCTTTGGCGAATGGTTGGAAGAAATAATAGAGGAACACTTTAAAGTTGGGGACATACATGGATAGCTTGGCCCCAGTAAATTGGCCAAATTCCCCGTTGGCAAACCACCGAGTGAAGTTTCTGAGAAATATCCCTAGCAGAGATTGCTCTATTTTCTAAACCCTAAGATGCCACTCAGAGATTGTTTGCTTGTTTTTGAAGAAAACAACATAGTTTTGTTGACCAGTGTAATACTGGAGTGGTCTGTCATACTAGAGGATTTCCAGTAAACAGACAACATTTATTTTTCCACTCAAGTTTCATATCAATTTAGAGTATGTTTGTTGTTGTTGGAGCCTGGATATGTAAGACTGTTTACTGCTTGTGATATTTTCAGGACCTTGATCTTTCAACAAAATATATACTTATATAAGTCCATTCTCTACATTTACCACTTACAGGCCTATCTTAAACAAGGAGTCAGAACTTCCTGCACATGCCTTAAAGAAGAAGCACTAGTTACGCTATCACAGAAATTCAAATTCTTGTGGTTTACATAGGCTTGTGAAATTCTTAGAAACTCTGGAAACGCATAGGTTAGTGCTTGACTGTTACAGAAAGATTTGCGGTTCCAACCCCACTCACGGGTTCTATGGGAGAACGAGCGGGTAATAAGCTCTGAGAGAAATCCCAGCCCTATGAATAGTTCTACTTTGTCAAATGGGTGTCTCCAAGTAGAAAAGGGACTCAATTTGATGACACTTATTAACAACAGCAATGTGATTTTTAGTATGTAAACCTATTAGACAGTCCTATGGAAGTACAGTATCTTGGAGTTTAAACAGTCTGACACAAACTCTAGTGTTTGGTTCTCTGAAATCAAGACCCAATAAAATAAAATTGCCTTCAACTCTGAGCCTATGATTGAGTTTTGTAGGTTCTAAATATTTCAGTGACACAGATTGATTATGGATCCTAAACATTTTAATAAAGTCCTAGTCATGCCTATGGCTTATTAATATTTAGTGTAGTGTAACAGCACTATATTCTTTTAAAAGTAGTTTCAAACATTGACTTTACCCCGTCATTCTAGTCTCTGAAAAATTGAAATAAAATGAAATTTTCATGGAAATGACAGTATACCTTTTAAAAATATTTTGCTCTTAATTAACTCTACCTTTACAAAAGTGAAAAGGTTCATTTTGAACCTACATTTATCTGGCCCAGAGAATATTTATTTTGACTTCTTATTGTGATTTTGGTGAATGTTTCCAAAACAAATTGGTTGTCCTTTCAACAATTAATACACATTTAGTTTCAAGACATAGATTGCAATCCCCACAATGTAGCTATACTTTTCCCATTTCCTCCCTGTGTTACAGTTTCCAATTACTCTGCTTTCCTGTCCCTTCTACCTTCTGATAAAATGCTTTCCTTTGGATTTCATATAGTTGATTGGGCTAAAGTGTTGTTCACATTAGAGGCCAGTCTATCTGAAAGTTCAGCCACAGTGTGAGTTCATTTCTAACCTTGAAAGGTGTCTAAGGACCAGACAAAGTTTTGGTGGATTATACAAGATTCTATCAGACCAGTAATTTAAAAAAAATTCTGATTTGGGATCCACATATCCCCCTGCTTTATCCAGGACCTCACATTATGAGCCCTTGCTGTGGAGGAAGTAGGTGATAGCTCTAAGACACCCTCTAGTTCTTCTGGTCTCAGGGTAGTGGAGGCTGAATGGCACATGGCCCAATATTACTTTGGATAATTGTTTCCTAGCATCTTTGATTTGCTTCACTATTATTTGGCCCTGGTGGGAAGAATGGCTAAAATGGCCATTCATAAGCCACTAAGACCTGGGTTGCTACTCACAAAAGTAGGATGTAGAACATTGTCTGCAGACTGCTATGCCCCAGACCTAGTGACTCATTCCCTCAAGATGTTTATGGCTCAGAGGGCTTTGTAAAAAAATCATTTTACTCCCTGTATGCTCTACTATATTCATGAATATATTTATAGCACATATAAATACATAGACAGAAATATCCACAGAGAATATACTAAAGGGTTGAAAAATGAGATTCATCTTTTTTTATATAATAATGTTCCTTGCAAATGAACATAGGATCTTCATTTCTCTTCTTAGAAATGTTGCGGGGTTTAATTTACTAAAGGGAAGTACTCATTTCTCATATTTCTCTGTAAATTACATTGACTCTTCTTGTATAGTCACATTAGGAGTAGTGATTTATATGCTTTCTAATTATTTATCTGCTTATATAAGCATAGTTCCATTTTTAAATGTTACTGAATTAATGCTGTAACACATGGAAGAAAAAGAAATAATTTCCATAGATTAAACTTGGCTTTTTAGCAATTTGATCTTATTTTGCATGTCCTGCTCTATAGTATAGGTATATGCAGGTACCAAGCTGGTAATTTATTATAAGATTCAAATAGACTCTGGGAAGAGTGTGTAGAAAATGCTTATCTACTAAAAAGTGGCTGTTTCCCTGAAAATAAACTCTAAGGGGCAGAAGTGAAATATCGGTCCTATTTCAGAGCCATGGACACAATAAAACCTGGAAAGATACCAGTTGCTCTCCCTCTGATCACGTAGAGATTTGGGGATAAGGAGGGACACTCCTTTATATGCTCAAGAAATACAGATGACAGAAGGGTGAGAGCTTTGTAAGGCTTTTCCCAAAGTAGAAAAACTGAAAAACTTGGTCTCTGAAGCAACGACAATACCACCAACAAAACAATAGCATGGATATAATGGAAGTATATTTTTTAAATGACAATTTTGTAGAAAATTCAGGCCTAACACTAAACATATTTTACCAAGCATATGCCTCTCCCTATGGAATAGTTTTTTTTTTCTGAAAAGGCATAAATGTCTCATTTTACAATAGGCAGGATATTACATTTTATAAGATGTAAATATCCTTACAGAAATGTGAAAATATAAGGCACAAATACTGACGAAATCGAGAAGAAGATTAAAATTCTGAGGCCTGACCTCAAGTGTATTTTTTAAGCCCCTTAAGGAGTATTTGAATGAGGGAAAGCAAATCAGTTGGTATGAGAAGTATGAAGAAAACAAATTCATTAGATGCATTTTCCCCTTCAAAATCAATAAAAATCGTTGCCTTTTACTGGAAGTTGTTTGGGTTATTATTTGCTAAGTAATAATTCAAAACATATGCCCTTAACTACATTTTCTCATCTCCTCTGGTTCTGTAGAGTGACAGTGCCCTGCTAGGCAGTTCTGCTGTAGGTTCACATGTGATGACAATTATAATCACGTGACTGGGCTTAGCCTCATCTGCAAGTTCATCTGGGTTTAGTTTATGATACTTTCCTTGCGCATGTTACTGTATATACTCGAGTGTAAGCCGACCCGAATATCAGCTGAGGCACCTAACTTTACCACAAAAATGACATTACAAATATGCTGAAAATTTCTGGTTATACACGAGTAGATATGGGTTTTTAGAACCTAGTTTGAGATGGAGGCTAGAAAAGAACTCCTCTTTCTACCTGGCTTCTTCACAGGCTGCCATGACCTTTCCCTACAGTATTGTGGTTTCTAAGTACCTGGACTTCTCGCATGACAGTTATTTTTCTCTGAACAAATGGTCCGAGAGACACAGAATGAAAGTTGATAGTCCCTAAAGTTTTGAACTCAGAAACTGCCAGTGTCATTTCCCCATATCTTATTGGTCAAAATACTTAGTGCACTGAAGTTAATTCAAGAATTGCGGACATGAACCTGCAAGAAAGGGTGTAAGGTCAGTGTCTGGCCTTCTCTGACTTCACAAGGGAGAAGCAGACTCAGAATCAAAAGCAGCCCAAGGTTGATTCAGGCATGCATCCGGCTCCAAGAACTTTACCAGTTCTGACACCAGGTCCCTCCCACTCTCTACTTCTCAAATGGGTTTCATAATCCATTGCAATGGCCTCACAGAACAAATACTCAAAATTCTGGGCTTTACTAGAGAAGTTAGCAAGTTACAATTGAGGATCAGAAATGTTGAGAGCACAGTTCTAATGAAGGCAGTCTCAACCATGCCCACAGGCACATTTCTCTCTGATATTAACCTCTCAGCAACACAGTCCTCTGGCTTCTGGCCTGTTTGTGCAATGCTACAAAACTCTTTCAGTGTTGCTAATAAATGTCTAAAAGGCTCTAGCTCCTTGTCTCAGCAAACCCAGATCCCCAAATGAAGTGCCTGGCGGCACCCCACTCTACAGGTTAGCCTGCTTTCTGAAGGCATTCAGCTTTACTCGCTCTTTGGGCCAGGCAACCCCAGGGCTCTGTCTCATGCTATGCCTCTTGATTTTGCTGTTGCTGCTCTTCTGTGACTTTTCTGATGTCACAAAGTTCTGTCCATGGGTCCAAGAGGTTCAATGTACAAAGATCCCAGAGTCCAAAGGATATGGTCCACTCTTGGCTCTTACATCTATTTTTTTAATAGTTTATTGTCATAGCTTTCATTTTATCATACAATTTAATCATTCAATCATATTAAGAAGATTTGTGCTATCATCACCACAATCAATTTCAGAAGTTATTAATCTTAGTCCCAATCCTCCCTCAATCCTCCCTTGCCATACCTCTAGGCAAGTATCAATCCAGTTCATGTCTGTAGATCTACCTATCCAGAAGTTCGTATACTTGGCTCATTCTTGATGTGAATGAGACTACTCTTCTTGTTTCTGAGATGGCTTATTTTAAAACAGCAAGATGGAAAAAACTGACTGTCACCAAATTTACATGTTTTTGCAATAATTAATTCTTAACAATCACTCACAAATGAATTATATAATTAATACCTTCCCCCAACATCTGTTACCCAGATCCTTCCAGAAACAAACAAAGAAATAAACACAAAACCGCTTGCTGGGAGTTTGAGACTCTGGCTAGAAGAGCCATATTCAGAAATTGCTATATCACAGGACCTCATCGGTAAAGGATTTGGGGGCCATCATGTACACCACAGAAGCAGCATATTATAGGTTGGCAGAGTGTTTCTGTTTCTGTTGTTCATCTCTCTGTGTGTGTTTAGGGATGGGTGGGTATGCATCAAGCATTATAATTGTTTCCCCTTTGTCCCCCTTTCCCCGCACCTTCCTCCTACCTTCATAGTATCTGTACTCCGACCACTGTTCCTGAGGGGTTTATCGCTCCTGGATTCTGTAGGTTGAGAGCTCTTATCTGTAATAGTGTACATGCTCCTGTCTAGTGGATTTGTTAGCTAGAACTGGGGTCAAGATATTGGGGAATAGGAAGCAGTAAAAGATATTTCTAATTCTTCTTTTAAGTAAGAATCTGGAAAAAAATGTTGAGGTTGTCCTTTCCTGCATTACGTTTCATATACTTTCATGGAAGCTTCTAGTTTTAAACCTTACTCAATTTTAATATTTGATTTTAAATGTTGTTATCTATTACTCTTTACCCTATTGTAAATTGTCATAGGAAAGGTATAGTATCATTTTAGATGTTTATGTTTGCATCATTAGGAGTATGAATAGAATAAGGATTAATATATCTGTAGCCATTACTTAATGACCTTTAAGAAATGGTCTAATGTAATAGGAAAATGACCCCAGACATCACCTTTTGGTCTATTGAACAAGTGCCAAAACCAAATGATGGTTACAGTACTTAATGTATAATGAGACCAAATAAATATGTCAAAGAATTAAAGGAAGAGAAGAACAGATAGCAAATGTCTGGTTTTTGTTTTATTTTAAACTTGTTATCCTTTCTCACAAAAAATGTCATTATGGCTTCTCTTTGGCTAAATGGAAATGAAAAATCTTCTGCTTGGCATAGAATGGAAAATTTGTGGGAAACAATTATATTCCTAGAAATGCAAATAGGCTTTATGAATGAATAGCTCTAATTGGAAACTTTTCAAAAATCAAAGCTGACTAGGCTTCCATAGCAAATAGTTTCAATTATTCTTTTCTCATCATTGATCCATTGCTAAATGTGTATCCAATCTGTCAGAGTTGGAATGAGGTATCACGCTAATCAAAAATAAAGTGTAATGGTGTAAATTTATGAGCCTACAAAATCTACAAAGCGATGGAAATACCCAATTTTATTACTGTAGAGTAATAATGAAATGGGAATATTTTCTCTATTGTTTGGCTGTCTCCAAAAGAGGA